>NC_081419.1:151655705-151839557 GCF_949786415.1 Peromyscus eremicus | reverse complement strand
TGCCACTGTGGGTGGCAGAAAGTGCCCTGGAAGTGTTCGATGACAGCCATGTGAAGAGCTCTGGCCACCATTTTCCATGACCATGGGGAAAGAGGTATCCAGTTCTCCTGGAAGTGAAGATCCAGAAGCTGCCGACCCTTGGCACCTGTGTGAAGAGCGGCCGGTTGCTTAGATGTGTCTCAGCTGGCGGGTAGGAGTTAGTGTCCACAGGTGGTGTTTGTTGTGAGGGTAGGTATTGCCCCTGGACACCCTCCTCTCAGGTGGAAAAGTACACCATTTATTGCAGAAGTGTGAGTTAGATCTCTTACCTCCAGTTTACTTAAAAACAAAAGCAGCACTTCATCCTTTATATTCTCTCTACCCCATCTCCATCTCAGCATTGCCAAATGAGAATAGACTGTTGGGAGTACATGGAGCTTGCAGAGTACGTGGGCTTTGGGGTACATGGGACCCTTAACCAAATAGAACTTGGATGAGGTTCCCAGTGGCCAGGGCCAGGAGGGAACTGCCAGAGGAATGGCACCATCAATTGTGGCTGCACAGTCATCTGGGTTCAGGGTTGTAGAATAGCCAGCTGGGACAGGGCAAGGCCACACTGTGTTTCCAAGATGACAGGGGTTGAGGGTTGGCATATTGCATCCCACTAAAAGATGGACACTGACCACTGGCCAAGGAGAGGGGCACATTTATTGAGGCCATGACACTGAAGGGCATGCTCAAAATATAGGCAGGTTCCATCCACAGTACATTATAAATGTGTCTTGCTAAAATAAGAATTTAGAAAAGTAATGAAATACTACCTATAAACTTCTAAAGATTTTTTTTTTAAACTTAAGGACTGAAATACAGTTTTTAATGATACCATTGCCACAATTACATGTGTGTGGTATTTGCACACTGTCAGTGCAAACAGCCTTGGCCTAGGCCAGGTTTGTGGCTGGACCTGCCTTATGTACTGATGGCTTGACTTGGCATTTTCTAGGTGTAGGGGTGTGTGTGTGTGTGTGTGTGTATTTATGTTTATGTTTATGCTTGTGTGTGCTATATGTATGTAAGGCTGGGCTGGAGCCTTGTTCCTGGCTTGTTTTTCCCTGTCCTTATAGTATGTAATCTTCCCAGAAGCTCTGGACACCTTGGGCCATCTACAGGTAGTAGCTCTGTCCCCTCAGCCGACCAATGGCCCCATCTGAGTACCAGCTACCCAGCAAGCTGGGGTCACATACCTAGGAAATTACTGGGGCTTGGGTCTGCATACCCAAAGCCTTTCTCTCAATCCAAAGACTCCGCCTTGACTGTGAATGGTACAGTGCTATCCTCATAGCAGGGGCTAGAATGTCCTCATGACCAGGTAGAGTCAGCCCCATGTAGTGTGTGCAGAAGATCATAATAGGAGTAGAGATGGCCTTGCAGGAAAGTGACCCACTTGTCTATGTACCCCATTTTCTACACATGGAACCATCCAAAGATTTTCAGACATTGGCTTCTTTCTTAGTTGAAGGATGACGAGACCTCAAAAGTACTTAGGCCACACCTTCAGAACACTTACGGCCAGCATTTGGTTCTTGGCCTAGCATATGTGGTTCACAGACCCAGTCAGTACATCCAGAGCTGCTGGGTTTCTTAATGACTCTAGTGTCCTTGTGCTTTTTAATGGTTTTCTACAAAAATGCTGTCTGGTCTTAGTCTGTCAGACACTGATGTTTATACCTCGTTTATACCTTTTGATTATTTCAAAGGACAGCTAAAAAACCTAGGTCTCTCTGACTCTGCTGTCCATCTTCTCCACACTAGTTTAGATGCTATCTTAAAGCCACCAACAAGTTCTCAGATGGCTTGTGGCCTTAGTCAAGGGAGTGAGACTAGTTTAGTTACAGGGAACCCTTGCGTTCTACCTGGCCCTGACAACACTGAGTCTGAAACCCATGTACCCACCTCATATTCATCAGGGCCCACTGCCAGGCTGGAGAAAACCAAGGACACTTTGTTTGGTGTCAGTCTGTGCCTGTTGGACTCCCCAGTTCATTCAGCATGCAGTCAGTCTCCTCCCCAAATCACACTCAGTGGCTCTGAGAGAAAGGGCATGCCTCTACACATAGAACACATTCCTCAGGAAGTGTTACACTCCAGTGTCTTTGTGTTTAAACAGTTCAATTAGCTGGAAAGTTTTATGCTTTGAAATATTAGCAGGTAAGCACTTCAGTTTTCTTGTGTGTGTATCAAAGATTTGCACAGAAACTGTAATCAAAGTCAAATACAGTACTGAATGGAATGTACTACTTTGTCTATCTAAATCAATAAAAATATGTCATGGAAACTGGTCATTGTTTGTTTGACTTGGAACCATGTGGTAGCTAGGGCCACTTGCCCTAGGTCTACCTCTGCTCCTTGTAAGCCAGCATAACTCTCTTCTGGTAGTACAAGGGCTCTCAGTATCCTGCCAAGTGGTGCACAGCAGAGGGCATGCAGACTGGCATGCTCCATGGTGTCCTTTGTACTTGGGCACCTGGAAGAAGATGGACAGCGCCCTGGTTACCCCAAGCATGCACGGGGTGCAGTGGCTTTACTCTGGCCTCACAGCATCAGTCGAGGAGGGAGGACATGTGCGTGAGTGTGTGTGTGCTAGGTGGGTTGGGAAGTGTACAGTTCCCCTCATTGCCAAGTGTGTCCAAGTCATACACAGTTTCTGATCCAGCAGGTGTGCACATTTTGTTTTGACAGATTCAAACAATAAAAAGGTTCTCATCTTCAACATACTGTTAGATTTGGGAATAGAGGTGTCAATTAGATAGGTGTGAGGTCAGTGGGAGTCTACTTTGGGGTGATTCTGTTAATAAACGGGAACGCTAACATGCACACAGGTCACAGCACCACCTCCCACTATCTATAGAAGCAGGTGGTTGTCTTCAGCCACATCTTCAGACTCTGTTGCTAACACGTCTAGATACAGGTCCCGAGAGATTAACTAGCACACTCTTCAGGTGCACCCTTGTCTGGTTTCTCTTCCTGTCTGATACCACTGAGTCCAAAGGCTAGAAAGACATTTGCACCTTGAAAACGAGGACAGATGTTGAGCTTACAGGGCTTGCTTTCATACACATTAAACAACATATCCCTTCTAGTTGGACAGCACATTTTAACTGCATCTGGTATGTCAGTCTCCCAGTGCTTGTTTTGTGTAGTTGTGTGAATTGATGGCCTCATAAGAATCCCCAAGGGTGATGAGTAAGTGACTGCCATCCTGTCTAGTGCTGGCTCTTGTGGACCCCCATCTGCACTACAGCTGGGGGGACCATTGCTTCTCAGGCCTTACATCCCACACTCCGGGGAGCTGAGTTCTTAACCTGATGGCTGACGAAATGCAGCAAGCCTGGAAATTGGACCCCAAGAAACCTGGATCTCCACTGCCCCTCCTGGAGGTGTGGGGTAGAGACGGGGGCTTGGGGCCTTTGACCTTCATTAACATTTCCTCTTATATGGCATACCTTCCATACACAATGAAGCAGCATCATTAACTTTGGGACATGCCCCTCACTCCTCAGTGAAGATACTTCCAAGGCCCAAGACGGATAATTGAATTTGATTGTTAACAAGATGCTGCTGCTTCCAGGGTGCTAGCTACAGTTGAGTTTGGGTTTTTTATTTTTTTCTTGTTTGGTTTTGGCCCAGGCTGACCTGGAAGTCACCATATAGTCTAAGTTGACCTTGAACTCATGAAGATCTTCCTGCCCTCAGACTCCTGAGCAGATAATACATAAGAGTCACCATTCCTTGTGGGTCTTTATGTAGTTGTAGGTATACATGAGGCAGGCAATAAGGGTTGTTTCAGAACAAGGCTGTGCATTCTGGGGAGGTTAGCCAGAAATTGGACCAATCTGTGGAGCCCTGCAGTATGCACACGGGATGGCCAGGTGATTAGAAACAGCTGCTGGTAAGGTGCCAGTCTAGGCAGCCTGCTGTGCTCAAAACCAGCATAAACATTGACAACTGCCAGCTTGCTGTGGTTGCTGGAGCATCCTGCTGTGGTGGGAGACATTAATGAATACCCTGGACCCCGTTTTGAGTCTTGGTTGCAGTGGAGGGCCCATCACCTGCACTTGGGTGGTCTGGAAGTCCTTCCTGGAATGAGGCAATATAGCCCCCTCTGGAGGACTAGTGGTCCACATTAAGCTGCCTACCCTGCCCCATCATACCAGGACCTCAAGCCCTTAGCATCATGTTCCTCCACAACCCACGACCTCACACCCCCAGCCAGCCTCCTAGTGTCAGATTCTAGAAAAGGCCTGGCTTACAGAGCTGTCCAATAAAACTTCAGCTTGAGGCCCAAATGTTCCAAAAAGTTTTCATAACTCAAAAGTTGCAAGCTCTGGCCATTTCCTACAGATTTGCCCAGAAAGGCTAAGAAAAAAAACAACTGGTTTAACAATTAGTCCAAACTATAGATCTTAACAAGCCGTATAATATCCAGGAAGCAAATAGCAACTCCTATTTTAAGTTTAAAATTCCCTTAGTTTCTCCTTAGAAAAAGAACTTGCCTTCCACACATCCTGAGTGTTCAGTAGGATCTGCCTGCGCTCCGGGTTGTTTTGGGGTTTTTTGTTGTTTGTTTTTTGGTTTTTTGTTTTTCTACTGCCTAGCTCTTTCTCTGATACACTAGGCAATTACAGCCCTATCTCAGTTTTTGTACATCCCTCCAGGAAGCAGTAGGCTGGCTCACAGATTCCTGGAAGGAGGGAGGAGAGCTAGGTGTGGGAGCTGGGTAGCCAGCTCTCAATGGCTGGCCCAGTCTGCCACCTCTGTTCCCCATTCTGTGCTAAGCCTTACTGGAATTTAGGAATTGTAACACCCTTAGAACTAACTACATTACAGTGTCCAAAAGCAATTGTTTACAGTAGCTTGAAACACAAGTAAAATCTTTGATAGTGATTTAATTGCATAAAAATTATGAATATATTTTTATGACAGTCAATTGAGTAGTATGGTCAAATCGATAGCTTGTTCCATTCTACGTTTGTACTCTTGATGCTGTGTCGTTCCCCCTGCTCCTCCAAGTTACAAGTTTTGTGACCTAGACTTTTCATTCTTGCTTTGTTCCACACCCTGACGAGTGAGAAGCAGCACTGGAAAACTGGCATTCCTGAGACTGTTTGCCACACTGTTTTAGAGAGGTCCTTGCCTTTAAAAGCAATGTGCCCTAAATCTCCCTAGTGCTTCCTCCCTGGAGTATATGTTCTTTACCACCATTTGCAAATGCCCTGTGCCTACCATTCATTCACAGCTCAGTAGAAATGTGATATGTGAATGTCCAATTAATTTTGTTTTAAATTGAGCTTTGTTTTCTCATTACTATAATTCTGACACCAAACACTAAATTCACTGTCATTGGTCATTATAGCTTGAATTTAATTGGTCCCTAACTATTTGCTAGCTTAGTATATTTAACATATGCAACTCATGTTAAAGCTAAAAGGGGCTGCTGTCTCCTGATGTGCAGTGGGGGCGAATGGGAGAGGATAGCTGAGACTTTTTTTTTTTTTTTTTGAGACAGAGTTTCTCTGTGTAGCTTTGCGCCTTTCCTGGATCTTGCTCTGTAGACCAGGCTGTCCTCGAACTCAGAGATCTGCCTGCCTCTGCCTCCCGAGTGCTGGGATTAAAGGCGTGCACCACTACCGCCTGGCTGAGACTTTTAAAACATTGCCCTCAGGAGGCAAGAACAGGCAGATCTCTGTGAGTTCAAGGCCAGTCTGGTCTACAGAATGAGTTCCAGGACAGCCAGGGCTACACAAAACCCTGTCTCAAAAAAACATTGTTCGCCAACCCTGCCAGTCAAATGTTCCAACAGCCAGAAGCTGCCTGTCTCTCTCACCTCTTCTATAGCTTTGGCATTTTAGCAACTGGAAAGACATAGCATAAATTCTAATGTGGGATAGGTTTGCTCATGACTTGAGTTCTTGTTTTGTGGTTTCTGATCGGGTGTTAATCTGTCATGGGTCCCTTTCAAGACTACTAGGTGGGTATGCTGGTATATTCAAAGACTCCAATCCCTTGGCCTTCTATAATAAGCTTCTTAAACTTGGGATTTTATTTTACCACAGAATTTCTTCCTCTGCCTATTGAAGTTCCCCATCAGTGAAAGTTACCTCTGAAGGGTGAAAGCTAGGCTTAGATTCTAAAATTTGTCAAAATATTTTGTTTTCCAGGTCTTGAATCACCACGTCCAAATATAATTCTTGGGTTAGTAATATGTCAGAAAGTAAAACGTCCTTCAAGTGCTGGAGAGTTAGACAAGCCAGATGAAAAGCGGACCCGAGTCCAACAGGAAGAAGTAGAAACTTCAGTCTATCCCAAAGTAACTACAGCTTTGCCATCTGAGAAGAAGCCTCCCAAGTACCATCTGCACTCTGCAGACACAGCTGCCAGCAGCACTACACCCCCTGGTTCTCCTCCACCCCCTCCTCCTCTTCCTGAACCCCCAGTACTGAAAATACTGTCATCCCTCAAGCCAGGGTCCACCAGCACTGTCACAGCACCCACCACATCAGTGATCACCACTACAGCTTCCCCTGTCACTTCTGCCACTTCAAAAACAGCTTCGCCTCTGGAGCACATCCTGCAGACTCTATTTGGGAAAAAGAAATCATTTGAACCCTCCACCAAAGAATCTGTTGGGTCTACCCTGTCTCCACATCAGGATTCCAAGGCCAAGGGGGAGGATGCTATGTCAGCAGCTCCTTTGTTGGATCCAATTGTTCAGCAGTTCGGTCAATTCTCAAAAGACAAGGCTGTGGAGGAAGAGGAGGAAGATGACAGGCCCTATGATCCAGAAGAAGAGTACAACCCTGAGCGAGCCTTTCATACGCTGCTTACAGAGCCAGGGAGGCACCATGACGTGGAAAATGTCCCTGAGACAGCTGAGAAGGAAGAGGTGGCCTATGATCCAGAAGATGAGACCATCTTAGAAGAAGCTAAAGTGACCATTGATGACCTGCCCAATCGGATGTGTGTAAAAGTCAGCTCCATGGAGAGGCCTGCTGACTTTACCACCGATGCCACTAATGCCTCTCTAGTGGAGCAACAGAAAATGTTAGAAGAGCTAAATAAGCAGATTGAAGAGCAAAAGAGGCAACTGGAGGAGCAAGAAGAAGCCCTTAGGCAGCAGAGGGCTGCTGTTGGTGTCTCCATGGCACACTTCTCTGTGTCAGATGCATTGATGTCACCACCTCCCAAGTCTTCCCTGGCTAAGGCAGACCTGTTCTCTCAGGAACAGCAGGCCCCTGACCCAAGTCATGGAGCCCTGGGCGCCAACCACAACTTAGACTCGAGACAGAGTAGGGATCCGAGGCAGGCCAGGAGGCTGGCTACCGAGAACATTGAGAATGAACCTCTTCCCAGGGCCTCCACAGGAAGCACACCTGGCTCACAAGGCACTCTGCCTGCCAGGGAGACTCCTGCTGCTGGGACTGCAGCAGTCCAGGGCACTGGGCTGACTCCCGAAGCCAAGGAGTCAGTGGTTAATCCCTGGGCTATGGGTGAAAATGCTGTGTTGAGACCCGAACATGATATCCAGAAGTGCGAGCACCCTGGTAACCCTGTCTCATTGCCCCTGGACAGCAGCCACTTTTCTACTGCTGGTGATGGCACAGCCAGGCCAGCCGCACCCCGCAGAGTGCTGCTGCCCACACCCCCCAGCACCACCTTTCCACCCAGCTTCCCTGTGCAACCTGAAGCACAGAATTTTAGTTCTGGGGGCAGGGAGCCTTTTTCAGGGCCCATGTTTCTATCTAAGGAAACATCTCTTGGCTCATCCCAATACGAGGACCCTCGGGGTGCTCAGTCTGCTGGGAGGAGTGATAGCCCAGTAGCTGATGCTGAGGACAGCAGAGAGCCACAGCTCAGGCCTGGTGAGGGCACTACTCCATTCCCCCAACCTGGGCAGAGAGGAGGAGGCCCTCAGCCCCAGTTTCCTGGCCAGCGTGAACCTTTACCACGCAATTTTGGGATGTCAGGACATCACGGCCCTAGTTTCCCAGGACCTAGGGGGCCAGTCCCTCCATTTTCAGAAGAGACTATTGTTCCTAACAATGATGCACCAAGAGGCCCTCCACCTGCCAGATTTGGGGTCCAGAAGCCACCAATCCCTTCCTTATTCTCTGGGCAACATGGGCCACCTCCCTATGGGGACAACAGGGGACTCTCACCTTCTTATCTTGGTGGACCCAGAGGAGGGGCACCCGCTCAATTTGAAGAACGCAAGGATCCACATGGGGAGAAGAGGGAATTCCAGGACACTCCATACAACGAGATGACAGGTGCCCCTGCTCAGTGTGAAGGACCAGATCAGGCCCAGTTCATGGGGAACAGGGCTCCCTTCCAGTTTGGAGGCCAGCGACGGCCACTCCTGACTCAGATGAAAGGGCCCCGTGGAGGACCTCCACCGTCTCAGTTTGGAGGCCAGAGGGGACCACCTCCTGGCCATTTTGTGGGCCCACGTGGGCCCCATCCTAGTCAGTTCGAAACTTCCCGGGGCCCTCACCCTGGCCAATTTGAAGGGCCAAGGGGCCAAGCACCAGGTTTCATGCCTGGCCCCCGGGGTGTTCAGCCCCAGCAGTTCGAAGAGCAGAGGGTGAACTCACCGCCACGGTTTGCAGGTCAGAGGGCACCGGCACCCCTGCCATATGGAGGACCAAGGGGGCCTGCACCCTTTGCTGAGAAAAATGAACAGCCATCTTCTCGATTTCACTTTCAAGGCCCGTCTTCACAGCCTGTGAAGCCTCCCCCTCGGCCTCTGCTGGAGCTACCAAGCCACCCTCCTCAGCATAGGAAGGACCGATGGGATGAGGCAGGCCCAGCCACTACCCTGCCTTCCAGTGCTGGGCCTGGGCAGGGCCCTGAGGCTGACGGGCAGTGGGCCACATCAGAGTTCCGAGAAGGCAAAGGCCATGAGTATAGGAACCCGGCTTTTGAAGGGAGACAGAGGGAGCGGTTTGAAGCAGGACCTAAGGAAAAGTCTCTGGATGAGCCTGAAGCTCCAGGGTTGGAGAATCGGCAGGGCCGGGCATTTGAGGATCGGAGGCGAGAGCGAGAGAGAGGCAGAAACTGGAGTCGAGAAAGAGACTGGGAGAGGAGCCGGGAGTGGGACCGGCATCGGGAGTGGGACAAAGGCAGGGATAGGAGCTCCAACAGGGACAGGGAGCGAGACACCGACCGGGCTAAGGAGTGGGACCGGAACCGCGAGAGAAGCAGGAATCGCGACCGAGACCGGGAAAGGCGGCGAGACCGAGACAGGTCCCGGAGCAGAGACAGGGACAGGGACCGTGAGAGAGCCCGAGACAGGGACCGGGACCGAGGCCGGGACCGGAAGGACCGCAGCAAGAGCAGAGAGAGCCCTCGGGACCTGAAGTCTGAGGCCAGGACCTCTGATGGGGGCCCTGCCGCAGCCCAGGCCTAGAGGCCATTGCACTCAGGGCTGGTGAGGACAAAGACCTCAGGTCAGCTGTTGTTAATAGAGGCTCAGCCTGGCAAAGACCCCTTTAAAAGCCAAGTGCATAAAATGTGTTGAGCAAAGAGTTTTTGAAATAGCTATGAACTTCGATGCAGGATATAATATTCTGGACTTCAGGAATTACTGTAATTTTGTGTATAATGGTTTGTTACAAGATTTCCCAACTTTACAATTCTGATGTTTTTTTTAATAACTTAATATTTCCATTTAAAATTACAGAAATGGGAAAGTATCTACAAAAGCATATTGCTTTTTTTCAGATTATAAAGTTATCTTTTCCAATAACTTGACTGGTGTAAGTTTTAAGGGAATTTCAGTGGACTGTAGAGCTAGCTTTCCTGTGCTGCCATCTCTGCTTCCAGATACCCAGACCTGTCAGGGGCTCAGTGCTGTCCTGGAAAGAAAGCACTGTTGAGGGGTGAGCTGGGGGTGTGCTTGCTGCTGTGGGAGAACAGTCTTCCTAGGCCTGGTTCCCCACAATGCATCACTTCAGAAGTTTTTTCAGAACATAATCAGAAGTAATCCATCCTAGTGGAAATTGTTACATTTCAAATAACAATTTTTTTTTTATTGGTCAAATTTATCAGCCTAAAGAAAGAAGCAAAGCAGTTCAGAGTAGCTTAAGAGGGAAGAGATAGGAGTCAATCCGAAAAGCATTGCTCAGTGCTGTCCTCTCTGCAGAGTCACAGACCTCAGACAGGATGGGTTTGGAAGCTTCTCATTGGGACAGGGCAACGTTTGTACCACATCTGGAAGAGAGGAGGAGGATGGTAAGACAGACTGCTTCATGAAAGGCTGCTCTGCTGCTGCCCTCAAGCCCCTCTGAAGATGCAGAGAAGATCGGCTAACTTATTTGACTGTGCAAATATGTTTGATAGTTCCTTTTATATTTTCATAAACTTACTTTTTCAGATAGAGAATTAGAGAGCTTCGTTTGTTCTTTGGAGTCTTATTTCATTGTATATCACTACAGATTTTTTTTTTCACTTTATAGCACAAATTTTTAAGTTGAGATGACATGGAAAAAATAGCAGTTTGGGATATTTGCTATTATAAACCAAATGTCAGTAGGTTAAATTACACGAAAGTGTCAGTTTCAACATCTAATAAGATGTGAAGGGTTTTTTTTTTTAACATATAAAGTAAAATTTTCTAACTTAAATGCACAAGCATAAAAATCAAGTGTGTTTCTTTAGGTTTACTTCATAGAAACTTCTGTACATTGTATTTTGTATTGCAGAGTGTTATATCACTGTCCATTTAAACACAGGACTTCATAGGTTTTGTTACTTGAAGTAGAATAAATATCTACAGAGTTCTCGTCTCTCTCTTCACTCAGCCTTGGCCCCTGGTTGTCACAGGTGCAGGCAAGAGCATCCTACTCCCAACTAGCAGCCCTCGTCCCTGCGCTGGATGTTGCCTGCTGTGTGGTGTCAGGATCCAGAGAGTAATGTGCTGGCTGGTAACCTATGTAGAGCCCTGACTGCATGTGTATGGGTTTGCAGGAAGCCTGAGGGTGTTACTGAAGGCAACCTGTGTTGGAGCAGGAAGCAGTGGCTCTGGAATGCACAGGTGTCGGGTGTAGAGTCCAGCCTTTCACTGCTAGCTTTTTAAAAGGAAAAGGCTTTTCCGTTTTTGCTCACAAAGCTGGTTGTGGAGCAACTACTCTGGTGGCGTTGGTGGCCCAGGTTGCCTGCATGTGGCCCTGCCCTTGACTGCCACCTGCTGGTAAGACTTGGACCTAAATCCGGCTGCTATATCTCCACATAGGTACCCAGTGCAGCAAGAACTTGGCAGGAAGATCCTGACCCCGACCCAGCTGGTGAAGTGTTTGCTGGGGCTTGGAGGCTGACAGTATCTCCCTCACCAAAAAAGCCTCTGAAAGCCATATCACCTTTTTGTTTTGAGATATCCCCTCTATATAGCCTCAAGTTCACAGCAGTCCTCCTTCAGCCTCAGTACCATCACCCCAGCTCCCATTTTAACTTGATCCTACATGTGTACTGTGACTGCATTATGTCACCTATTGCAGGGTTAATACACACCTGACAAGGCAGGTTAAGAGGAAGTGAGAAGAGCTGTTAGGGCCCCCAATGTACAGTGGTGCCTTCTGCCCATTCTAGAGCCCTGGCAACAGCAGCCAGGACATGCATTACCAAGTCCAGTAACAAGCAAGCAATAGTGCCTGTGTCCTAGGGAAAGCAGTAGACACTGGCTATGGCCTGGTTCTATGACCTGTAGAGCAGAGAAGGCAGATCTCTACAGTCATACCAAGGGCAGCAACCACTGGGAAAGTAGCTGGTAAGTACTGGACCTCAAACCTGCTCCCTGCAGCAGCACACATCTATATGGCTCTTAGCAAAAGTTGGGGGTGGAATCCAGCCATAATTTTACATCCAGCAGACAGCTAGTAATGCTTAGTATAGCCTTACATATTTGCCTTTCTCATTGTTGTGACAGAATGTGACAGTTTCAGGGGGATTCAGTCCATTACAGAGACTCGAGCACTGTTGTTGACAGCGGGAGCTTGTGACATGTCTTGTTCACATCTTAGTAAATTAAGAAGCATTGCTCAGGACCTGAAGCACAGCTGGGCTGTAACCCTCAAAGCCACCCTCCCCCACTTGGTGGCTGCTGTCAACCAGCTAGTTCCCCTATTTTAAAGGTTTTATTAGCTCCCAGAACAGCACCACCAACTGAGGACCAAGTATTCAAACACTTGAACTTGTGGGAGACATTTCAGATCCAACCATATTTAATCTTATCTTTTAAGTAGAATACATTTATTGGTTTTTTGTTTGTTTGTTTGTTGTTTTTTACTTGTTAGTAAACTGGACGATTCCCAAAGGCATCACACATTCACCAAAACTCTTGTTTACAGGAGGGCGTAGCGGCACATGCTTCATAGGCAGGCAGATCTCTGAGTTTAAAGCCAGGCTGCATAGTGAGACCTTGTCTCAAAAACAGTACTGTTTGCATTTTTGGATTGTTTGAAAGGTTTGTATCTACTTTTTCCTCTGGGCATAGCATGATGCCATCTTAGAGTACAGATCAACTTGGCCTGGTAGTCATAGCAACTAAACAGGACATCATACAAGGATAGTCAGGTTCATGGTAATGGTGCTGATAGTCCCTGTTCTCCCCCAGCTACAAGTGGTCTTGGGTAATGCTAGAGTAAGTAGGAAGTAGAAAGTTAACTGAAAGTAGGACTCCATGATGTAGCTTCCATGAGGTCACCATCCACAATGAGAGACTTGGCAGTGATGCGCCTGCTTTGGAGTCACTCATGCTCCAAGTAGGCTTGATCAACTCATCAGCTGACGAGGTTGGACTTTGGTGGAATTGTTTCTTTGTTGTGTCAGAAGTGCCCTATCTGGGGTGCATAAACATGTTCTTATCTTCCCAGGAAAAGTTAATAGGGTACAAGCTTACCAGGTGTGGTGTGGTGGTGTTATCTATAATCCCAGCACTTGTGAGCCTGAGTGTGGTAGGAAGACAGGAATTCAAGACTAGCTCGGGTCACATAGTGAAACAAGTTAAATAAATAAATACATAAATAGATGCTCCTTGTAGGTTTGTGAAGTCCTTGGTGCTCATGGTAGAGGAAATGAAGGAAGTGTGTGAAAGCCCAAAGCTACAGCACACCATCCTGGCACAGCCATGTAATGGTTCTCCCGCTCCTTTTTGCCTTGCCATGTTACTACTGGTTGGGAGGACGACATGACAGAAACATTTACTTACCAGAAATGAAGCTCCAGGGAACAAAGGACTGTGTGTGGCTCCATAAGCCTGGTGCAGTAGAGGGTCTGGCCCTGTCCCGGGGCGCAGGCTTCATTACTGCTCAGGCTGGCTACTGCTGTACCCTCTGCCCTCAGAGCTGCCAGACTCTACCATTGTTGGACAAAGCTAACAAAAGATAGCAGGCCTCACAGGCATGCTTGCACCTATGCCCCTCAAGAGACTTGTGGTCGTCTCTTAGCCCTGTGAAGCCTGACAATATGGATACAAGAGAAGCAAGGCTACCTGAGTTCTTTGTTCCTGAACAAATCAGAGCCTAAGAGGAGAGGAAAACTGAGTGTAGTGTGTTGTTCTTCAGTACATACCAGTGCTGTATGTCAAATGAGACAGGATGCAGAGCAACTGGGCCACGAAGACAGGCAGCAAACAAAACATTGATCCACTTAGTAAAGCAAGCACTTCTCAAATGACCTGGAGAGACACCACTCACCCAGCAACAGCCAGAGCCAGCTTTGTCTGAGGGGGTGATGGGCTCCTGGGAGCAGGGATTGAGCTATTAAAGCGGTTTGTGGCCCTACTCAGGCCAGCACCTAAGCAAGCAGTTTCCCAGTGCTATAAAAAGCTGGAGGATTGGGAAACACAATAAGGTATGCTCTGAGAAGCACGGTCCTGAGGAAATGATGTGAATTCATTCAGAACTGCCCAGCCTAGGAAATGGCTCAGGGTCACTACATCTGTTCATGGTCACAGTATGGGTGACAGCCATGTTTGTAAGGCCAGGGCCCTCCAGAGTCTGTCATGGAGTAGCTGTGTAAGGTGATACTTTGAGAACAGAAGGAAGATCAGGGTGGCCAGGCTGAGACAAGGGTAAGAGGCAGCACATGGAACAGCTTGGGGAACTGGGACTGCTCTGTATCTTGATGGCAATACTATCACATGACTTATTCCTCAAGAACCGAGACTTGGAAGAGGCTCCATCTATTAGTGGGTGGCAGCTCCAACAGGATTCAGGTCCCAAACAGGAGATGTGGAGTCAGTGGGGGAAGGAGGGGACTGACACTGGGGTTGTGCAAATAATGGGAATCAGACCACCAAAGTCTATTAACCAGAGCAACTTTATTTCATCACTGCAGGATACAAAAACTTCTAACTAGTTAGGGCCACAGGCAGGTAGGTATCTGGCTCTGTGACCCTGAGAAGGGGCCATAAGCATCTTTTTTTTTTTTTTTTTTTTTTTTTTTTTTTTTTTTTTAAGTTTATTTATTCATTATGTATACAGAAGAGGGCACCAGATCTCATTACAGATGGTTGTGAGCCACCATGTGGTTGCTGGGAATTGAACTCAGGACCTCTGGAAGTGCAGTCAGTGCTCTTAACCTCTGAGCCATCTCTCCAGCCCCATAAGCATCTTCTTATAGCAAAAGACCATATGCTAATGGATGGGGAGTATATGCCTGGAGTCAGGATTTACAGCCTCTGGAGAGTGCAATCCTGGGGTGGAGATGGCCAGCAGCTCCACTTCAGCTTTGATGCTGCCTGGCTGGCTCATCATCTGCTCTTGGGACGTGGCTACAGGGCCCACTGCAGAGGGGGCGGGGGGGGGGGGTTGGGGGGGCAGAGCTGCAGAGTCCAGGGCCACAGCCTCGGCTATCTGCCCTGTGGGGCAGTGCAGGGGGACAGTGTCCAGCAGCCCAACCCTGCTCCTGCTTGCCTCGCCACCCCCCCACCCCCCACCTCACCTCCCACCCCACCCCTGCCGGCCTGCTTCCAGTTGCCACTTCATCATTCTCCAGTGGGGCTGGGACCGTGGCCTTCGCCCTGGCTGGCTCACAGGGGATGGCTGGGGGTTAGAGGCGGGACGACATCCCATGCACAGCTTGACTGGTGCATGGCCGGCCTCAGTGATTGGCCCGTGGGCTGGAAGGGGCTACAGGCTGAGGCTGGCCAATTAGAAAAGGGCAGTTCCTATAGCCCTCCCTCCTACCCCCAGATATGCCAGGGCTTGTCTGGACTTGCCCTGACATGTCCAAAGATGCCAGAGCCAATCAAATTTAACTGCTGCTTGCTCAGCCAATCGGGTTTTTTGGAGATGACCTAACTGTCCCTGGAATTCCCCTAGCTGTGTATAAAAAAGGGAGCCTGAGACCTTCTCTTAGGGTTGCTGCCATTTTGTTGGTGGCTGACCACAGCATGCTGGAATTCATTATCAAGAAATAAACATTCTTGCTTTTGCAGATGTAAGTGGTGGTCTTTTGTGGGGTGACTTGTGGACCCTAACAGGTTCCAGATTTACAGCCTCTGGGAAGTTCCTCCTGGAGTCAGGATTTATGATCACTGGGGAGTACATTCCCCCACACACACACCATTGGAGTTGGGATTTACAACCTCTGATGGGTGTTAGTTCAAGATGTTTACATAGCCATGAGTCTGTTTTAACTGTTTTTCCCGTATCTGGGGAAAATGTAGGGCAAAGGGTCAGGTAGCTTGTTGAAAGCAGCTATCAGTCCAAATACCCCTAGAATATGCATATAGGCTATAGGCAAACAATTCTTCATATTCCTGGGCTCTTCAGCATGATCTGAGGGTGAATTACGATGACTGCCCCTTTATTGAAAAAAGGCTACACCTTTTTATACTCTATAATTCACAAAGAATTAAATGGGAGAAGGAGGGCATGTGAGCTGGTGTGTGCCTTGTGACCAGAAATTAAGGAAGCCAGTATTGACCTTGACAAGCTAATGGGCACCAGTCATGATAATGGAAGGGCCACAAGTTTCTCTTGCCAGAGATAAAAATGTCTCCCTTTTTAGCAAGCAGGAACTTTCTTCAAGCCCCTGAGAAAATGGGGGGGGGGGTTTGTCTAAATGCCTGACCTTGGGAAAGGTACTTTCTTGGGGGATCAGACACTCTATTGTAGAATATTGCAGTTTCTTATATGGCTTAATTTTTCTAATAGCTAAAGCTTAAAAGTAAGCAAAGACGGGGCTGGAGAGATGGCTCAGAGGTTAAGAGCACTGAATGTTCTTCCAGAGGTCCTGAGTTCAATTCCCAGCAACCACATGGTGGCTCACAACCATCTGTAATGAGATCTGGCACCCTCTTCTCTATACATAATGAATAAATAAATCTTAAAAAAAAAAAAGTAAGCAAAGACAAAACTAGACAAATATTACTGTGAACCTGAGTAGACATTAGGAATTTATAAATCTTGATTATCAAATATACCTTATTTATCAAGCATATGTTACTTATCTAACTTTTCTAGCAGCTTGGTGTTAACTTGTGTGGGAGTAAGAGTTATGCTATATGGTTCCATGGTGGTGGAGATTTTTTCCAATAAACAAAAGAATTATTTTGTTTATAGAGGCTACCATAGATAATCCTCTATTGAAGCCCATAGGAAAGGCATAATGGTGAGTGTTTGGTTGGAACCTCCAGGTTTCTCCTGCACAGTCTGAGAAGCCCCATTTCTGTCTCTCCAAACCCTGACCACTCAGAGTATCTCCGAACAAAGGGAAGGTACCAATGTTAACATTTCCAGCATCACCTGGCCTACCTACCCACAGCCCTCCCCCCCCCCCCCCCCCCCCCGTAGCCACTAATATAGCCAGCTGATGCCTAGTCAGCCCAGGTGTGGTCTTACAGATGTTCAGACAGATGCCTAGCCAGCTCGGAGTCCTATGGCCATATGTCACTGTGTAATCTATGTGTACGCGCTGCGTGGCTGTGCGGTCTCTATGCCCATGCGCTAATCCTCCTTTAAAAGCCAGCCCTCCCATTCCCCCTCTTCTCTGCCGCTTCTCTTTCAGAGGGAGACCTCAAACCCCCTCTAACCTTCAATAAACCTTCAGTGTGGGTTTGTTGCACAGTGTGATTTGTTCTCACTGCCACTAAACTACAGCATTTGGTGCTGTAGGACTCTGCAGGTCCTGGACCCAGTCCACAGCCTACTTTTCAACTAATCATCCTCTGGCCTTCCATACAACACTGGCTAAAACTGGTGAGTTTCCCTTCTCCCAGTCGGTCTAAATGCTTCCCTGGACCCAGGAACTGACTGTTGATTGTCTGTTGTCTGGCACCCCACTGGCACCCTTGGAGACGGGGGAACCCCCAGCCACCATTTTCAAGGCTACGGCTAGCCCGCTTCACCAACCACCACCCGACCATTCCCCACGAGTGAGGAGGCCTCGTCTCTCTACTGTGGTTTCTCGCCTCTTGGCCCTACTTGCAAGCTCTGTCTGTTAATAGAAAGCCCACCTGTCTCTCAGACTGAGCCCTGGCCCCTGCTCTGTGTTTGACGAATTACTGAGCAGCCTGCACCTTCTCAATCAATCCTCCCTGAATTTTTTGGGACACTAAAAAATTTTCCAGGCCATGGATCTCATTTTTTCCTGTCTCACTCATGGGTAATGCACCTAACAACAGAAGCCCAACATCTCCTCTGGGATGTCTTTTAGGAAAATCTCAAACCTCTACACTTAACACCCAATTAAGGGCTTCTAAATTCATCCAACTTTGCACTCAGACATGGCACAAATACCCATTAGATAACCAGTCAAAATGGCTGCCTAATGGCACTTTAGACCCCAATATTTTACAGGACCTTTGCAACTTTTGCCTGCAGAGGGGTAGATGGAAGGAGGTGCCCTATGTTCAGGATTTCTCTTAACTCAGCTCCAAACACTCTCTGCATTTCCTGTTCACCCACTCACATCCTAGCTATGCAATCTGAACTAGAGGAACCCCCTGCTACTCTGGACCCTACTAACGAACCCCCATTATTCTGACCTCAACATACAACTGCCCCTTCAGCTTCCCTAGCTCCTTCCTCCACCCAGGCAAGGGCCGTTCCAAGTGCCCGACTCTCTCACCTACTTTCACCCCTCCTGTTACTTGTTACTTGTTCTCCTGCTACTAGAGGACCCTACCCATCCCCTTACCCAACCCAACCCAACGAATGTCCTCCTTTGTTAGAGGTTGCTGGAGTGGATGGACTGCTTAAGGTACATGTCCCCTTCTCATTACCTCAACTTCCTCAAATAGAGAAATAATTGGGGTCCTATACATCTAA
This sequence comes from Peromyscus eremicus, assembly GCF_949786415.1. Lineage (NCBI taxonomy): Eukaryota > Metazoa > Chordata > Mammalia > Rodentia > Cricetidae > Peromyscus > Peromyscus eremicus. Next base: position 151,821,249 of record NC_081419.1, on the reverse strand, counting down.
CTCTACCTCTTTGATTAAAAGAATTTCAATATATCACCCAATCATATAGTCTCACTTTTCATGATATATACATGATTCTATCTAACAGTCTACTTCCTGAGGAATGCAGGTGAGTTTGGGAGTAGCCCAGAGCACATACAGATGAAATACATCAAACTAATGTGGCCAAGGTGGTCCCTGACTGGGACCCCCAATGGGACTATAATACCCCAAGGGGGTATTCTTGCTAGATCAGTTTACAACCTGCCTCCTGGCGGGTCTCCATAAACTTCCCTCAAACCAGTTAACTATGAGAAACTCCAAGAAATTGTTCACGGCAGACAGGAAAATCCTTTTCATTTCCTAGAATGCATTACAAAGGCCCTCTTACAGTATACTAATCTAGACCCTGAAAACCCAGAGGGCAGACAACTCTTTATGACCTATTTCTTTTCCCAGAGTTTCCCCAACATTAGGGGCAAGCTTAAGCATCTGAAGAGAGGTCCCCTAACACCACAGGCAGAAGTCGTAGTGCTAGCCTTTAACGTGTACCATGGGAGAGATGAGAAAGCCCGTAAACAAAAATACCAAATGCTAGCCAAGGCCATCTGACCAGCCTTGGTGACTGCCCAGGCTCCCTTCTCCCCTGGGGCTTGAGGACCATCAGGTCCCTGCTTCAAATGTGGTCCCGGAGGGTCACTGGGCCCTGGCTTGCCCTAATCCCTACAGGCTACCTGGGCCATGTCCAAAATGCCACCAAGAGAGACACTGGTCTATTAACTGCCCCTACACACCTCGTGGCATGGGGACATCAAATGCAGACCATCCTCCAGCCAACCTTTTAGGCCTGGCCATGGATGACTCAAGGGACCTGGGCTCATCTCTGACAGGGAACCCCGGGTAGTCATCACAGTATCAGGGCGGCCCATCTCCCTCCTCTTGGACACTGGGGCCACTTACTTGGTCCTCAGGGAGTTTTGAGGGCCCACCTCTCCTTCTCATCTCCCTACTGTCAGGGTAGGGGGACAGCCTTACCTACCTAATCAGACCCCACCACTCAATTGCATTTTCAGGAGCATTCCTCTCACCCATTCATTTTTGATTGTGTCAACTTGTCCTGTACCCTTACTGGGAACGGACCTTTTAGCCAAAGTGGGAGCTTCTATTTCTTTTGCTCCTCCAATTCACCTGACCCCAGAGTCTCCAGCGACTCCTCTCATCCTCCTCCTCCTCCTAGTTACCAACCCTACTGGTTCCAACATGTCATTTCCTCTACCAGCCTCCCAGCTGGACCTCCCAGTCTGGGACACCTAAAACTTCTCTGTTGCTAGACACCATTCCCCCATTATCATCCAATTACAGGACCCTACCTGGTACATTACCCAAGCCCAGTACTCACTCTTACTCCAGAGCCCTAGGGGACTTATCATTTCTGACCTTCTAAGAAAAAAACTACTTTGCCCTACATCTTCTCCTTTAACATCCCTATATTTGCAGTTAAGAAACCTAATGGGACCTACTGCCTGGTTCAAGACCTCTGGCTCATTAATTCTGCAGTGGTCCCCCTCTATCCTGTGGTACCTAACCTCCTCACTATCCCTTCAGGAACCTCCCATTTTTCAGTTCTGGATCTCAAGGATGCTTTCTTTTCTATCCCTCTCAGCACTCAGTCTCAAAATATCTTTGATTTCACCTGGACTGACCCTGACACTCACCTCTCCATACCTATTTGGCCAGGCCCAAGCTTCTGACCTACTCTCTGTCTCTCCCCAAATCTAAACTTATACAGTATGTACATGACATTCTCCTTTGTAGCCTGTCCCTACAAATTAGCCAAACTAACACCTCTGCCCTTCTAAATTTCTTGTCCAGCAGGGCTATAGAGTTTCACCTTCCAAGGTCCAACTGTCCACTCCTCAGGTCACCTACTTGGGACTTACCCCAACCCACAAATCTAGTCTCTTGAAGTCCCCTCTACTAAAGAGAATTTATTGTTTCTAGCAATAGCTGGCATCTTACTTTCCTGGATCCCCTCTTTTTCCCTCCTTGCCTACTACTTATATGAGGCAGCCCTTGGCCCCCCGACATGAACCCCTCATCAATCCCATTACTAAGCCCTTTCAGAAGCTCCAACAGGTCCTCCTCCAGACCCCAGCACTTCATCTCCCAGACCTAACTTGTCCCTTCTTCCTCTATGTAACAGAAAAAGGGATATGCCCTTAGGTTCTTAGGCCACCAGCTGGGACCTTCCTTTGCACCCGTAGCATACGTGTCAAAGAAACTAGAGCTCACCACCCAGGGATGGGCACCCTGCATATGTGCTTTAGCAGCTGCTGAGCTCCTCATTTATGAATAAAAAAAAAACAACCCTAAACTTTGGGTCACCCACCACTAGTAGAAGATGCCACATTTACTTTCCAATCTTGCACACCCTCAGTATCTCAGATCTTCTTCCTCAATCAAACACTGATCACTCCCCATCTCATTCTTGCATTGAAACCCTAGAGGAACTACTGCCCCATCCCTTACACATACAGGAGGGCACATTGCCCAGGCCATCTATACCTGGTACACAGATGGCAGCTCCTTTTTACATGAGGGGACCCATAAAGCAGGCTATGCCATAGTGTCAGATACTAGGGTATTGAAGCACAGGCCTTACCCGCACATACTACTAACCAACAGGCTGAGCTAACGACCCTCACCCGTGCCTCCAATTGGCACAAGGACAATCCCTAAACATTTACACAGACTCAAATATGCTTTTCATATCCTCCTGTCCCACACTGCCATCTGGAAAGAGCGTGGGCTTCTTACAACAAAAGCAGGATCCATAACTAACTCAGGTCAAATTATGGCCATGCAAAAGCCTTCAATCTCCCCAAAGCTATAGGGATTATTCACTGCTGGTCTCATCAGACTGACAACTCCATCAACTCTAAGGGAAATAACTGAGTCAATGAGGCAGCCAGAGCAGCAGCCCTCCAAGGCCCACACTCACCTCACCCACCGCAGGGAATCTATACACTACAACCCACATCCCCACCATCACCCCCTGACACTCCATAAACTCTGTCCTGTCTACACCAGCTCTTTCATCCTAATGGCCAAGCCCTGTCTCACTTTGTCAAGGCCCACCTGCAGCTCACCCCTGAGCACTTCCATTTCTTAAGAACTATTACTGCCTCTTACAAAATTTGCCAAATGTCAGACTCTAACTCCAGATATCACAGCCCTCCTTTTCCTACCCACCAGGCCAGGGGGGCTCCCTCCCAGGAACTGACTTGCGGCAACTTGACTTTACCCACAGTCAGATGTGTTAAGTACCTAAGTCTTAGTGGACACATTCTCAGGCTGGGTAGAGGTATTCCCAATCACTAACAAAAAGACTCAGACAGTCTCTGACCTCCTTCTCCAGGAGATTATTCCCTTATTTGGAATCCCTGCCTTCCTCCACTCAGACAATGGCCCTGAATTCACCTCCCAGATTTCTCAAACCTTATCTAAAGCTCTCAGCATCCCCTGGCATTTTCATATTCCATATCACCCTCAGGAAAGATTGAATGAACTAACCACTCCTTAAAAAACACTCAGGTTAAAATGTCAGAGGAACTTCACAGTGACTGGGTAAAGCTTGTCTCTAGTTCTTTCTCCCCAAGTGACCCCTTTCATTTGTACCATTTGAACTCATGTATGGGAGTCCAGTTCTAACCCCTGGCCTCCCATCCAAACCCTCACCTCTCCCTGATCACCTACTCATCCTCTTACTCTATCATCTCCATTCTTTCCTGTGGAACTTTACTGACCACTCCCTACCCCAGCCATGCTCCAACCCCTGTCCACCCCCAATCAACATTAGGGATCAGGTCCTTCTCTCCCCTCCAGACCAATGTCCCTCACCCCCTTCCTGTAAATGGCAGGGCCCTTCAAGGTAATTCTTGTAACTCCCACAGCTGCTAAGCTTGAGGGCCTTCCTCATTGGATTCACTTATTCCACCTCAAACCCTCCCCTCCACCTCAAGATAATTTTTTCTTCATACACAGCAACCCCAACTGGGCCCTGCTCCCTTAAGTTCCAGAGGACCCAGAGATCAACTACCTTGCCTCCAATTCCAGAAGAATGAGGCTTTACCTACAACCATACTCAACTTTACCAAATTGGGAACCTCATATACTTTCCTTCCTGACCCCTCTGTTCTCCTGTCTCTACTAATCACATTCTGCTTCTTCAGTCTCCTCTTTATGTATCTCCAATGACATATTTAAAATCTCTAATTAAACTAATTAGCTGTTGTTACAGGACTACCAACCATTAGCCACAGAGCTGGAAGCATAAAGACTATCAAATGTGCCCAGGTGGTAAGAAACACCCCACACCCCAGGCTCAAAAAGGAGACTCACAGAACAGATTTCAATGTAATTTTTTACTACTGACTGCCCTCAGCAATCAACCACCTGTGTCTTCTGGGTTCAAGGTGATGCCGTGGTGATGGGAAAGGAACAGGTGCTTTAAGGTTTGTTTATGTGAAGATAGGAAAGCTTAGTTGGTGATAAGGGAAAAGTGTTTTAAGATGTATAAAAGAATGAAACATGTTCCAGATTCCTCTTTCTTTTTTTTTTTTTTTTTTTTTTTTTTTTTTTTTTTTTGGTTTTTCAAGACAGGGTTTCTCTGTGTAGCTTTGCGCCTTTCCTGGAACTCACTTGGTAGCCCAGGGTGGCCTCGAACTCACAGAGATCCGCCTGCCTCTGCCTCCCGAGTGCTGGGATTAAAGGCGTGCGCCACCACCGCCCGGCTCAGATTCCTCTTTCTTGCTATGTTACTGTCCATAACTTTAACACTAACAAACTGATAGAATTCTGACAAACTGTTTGTTAATCTAGCTCTGGCAGAGTGCTACCATTATACTACACCACTATTTTATCATAGCCACAGCTCAGGATTTTAAATTCCCTTTGGTTGTTTTAATGTATCTAAAACTTATCTCTTTTTGTAAACTTAAGAATTCTTGTGAGCTCCAGGGAGTTGTCTTGGATTCACCTCGAACAGCATCTTGCCAGGTCCAAGCAACACTGGTTCCATAGAGCCCAGACAGCAGTGAAACAACCCAGGATGTGGCCAGCACCCCAGCTTTCTCAAGTCCCCCAAAGATGATTGATGCCCATGAAGTCAACAGGAAACAGTCTCAAGAACCCAGCGCCCTCATTTCTTGACCCACTTGTTATCCCTAGCTCACTTTTTAAATAGCAAACAAAAGGAGAAATGTTAGCACTTCCTGGCATCACCTGGCCTACCCCCAGCTGTAGCCACTAAGAACACCTCCTGCAAACGTGTGTTGTCAGTATTCAGGCAGATGTCTAGCCATCCCAGGGTCTTAAGGCTGTATGTCATTATGTAATCTATGTGCATGTGCTGCTCAGTCTCTATAAGCATGTGCTAGGCTCCCTTTCCCCCTCTTCTCTGCCACTTCCCTTTCAGAGGCAGGCCTCCAGGAACCCCTCCTCTCTTCCCACCCTTTCAATAAACCTTCAATGTGGGTTTGTTGCACAGTGTGATTCATTCTCACTGCTGCTAAACTACAACAACCAAAAAGCCCAGTTCCACATTCTTGGTGGCTTCATTCTTCAGTTCCTCCCCTGAAGTTGCCAGCCACCCAAGTCCCCACCTAAAGCATTCAGCTTTTGTCCATACTTGACCAACTTGTGGTAGACATGTCATTACCCCTCACCTACAACCTATATAATCTCCCTGCTTTAGTTTGGGCATGTGGCTTCTCCAGCCTCCATCTATGGGACTAGAGAACCCACCCGGGAGTTGCTTTGCTCAGATAGACCTGCTGTTATACTTTTTCAATTCAGCTTGATTTGGTTTACTGCATTGGCAGAGAAACCTATTTTCAGGAGACAGAAAACCTATTAGTGAGACTAATTAAAAAATGAAAATAAAAGGGTGCTGGAGAATTATGATCCACAAAGCCAAAATGCTAGAACTTTGTCAAGCAGCCATGGTTGCCATGCAGTCCGTGTCAGAGTAGAGTCCCAACTCCTATACACATGTATATGCAAACAAGTGCACACATACCCACACATGTTCACACATAGGCATATACACTCAAGCAGAGAAATTGAGCAGGTTCAGGGAAGGCACAGCCAAACCTTCATAGGCAGCAACAAATCAGGACTAATGCAACATAGATACCCTAGAAACACAGCCCATTCTCCCAACACAGGAAGAAGCCCATTTGACTTGTCAGTAGATACATCTCCCCACTGCTCTTCACAGCAGTTTAAGGAGTTCTAGATTTTCAGGGACTTCAACTGAGGCTAGATTGGGATTGATGGCTTCAATGCTAAAAAGGATTTCAGGACTGGTTGTATATATTTTTAAAATTTTTTTTTATTGTACTTATTTATCCACTCACTCATACATTGATGAACATTTGTGTTGCATGAATGTATGTGCCACATTATGTTTATGAAGGGTCAGAAGACAACTTGTGGGAACTGATTCTCCTCTTCTCCCATGTGTAGGTACTGGGAAATCAAACTTAGGTTGTTATGCTTGTGGCTGTTACCTGATGAGCCATCTCACTGGCCCTTAAAAGATGTTTTAAAGTAGTTTTGATTTGCATTTCTCTAATGGCTGAGGATGTTGAACATTTAAGTGTTTCTTAGCGACTTGAGTTTCCTCTATTGAGAATTCTGTTTAGATCTGTACACCATTTTTAAAATTGCATTATTTGTTTTCTTGATATCTAGTTTCTTGAGTTCTTTATATAGTTTGGATATTAGCCATCTGTCAGATGTGGAGTTGATGAAAATCTTTCCCCATTGTTCAGGCTTCCATTTTGTCCTTTTGACTAAGTCCTTTATCTTACAGAAGCTTTTCAGCTTCATGAGGTTCCATTTATTAATTGTTGATCTTAGCGTCTGTGTTATCAGTGTTCTGTTCAGAAAGTTGTCTCCTGTGCCAATGCATTCAAGGCTGACTATTCCCCATTTTCTCTTCTATCAGGTTCAACTTACGACCTACAATCTATCCCACCTGCAAGATGTGCTGGGGCAATGGAGGTGCAGAACTTAAAGGAGTGACCAACCAATGACTGGTCTAATTTGAGGCCTACACCAAAAGAGGGAGCCCATGCCCTACACTGCCTGGATAACCAGGAACGGGAGGCTGGATAGCCCAGAGACCTATAATAGAAAAAAAGAAACAATAAAATGATTCCTTATATATAATGATATTCTTATAGACTTATAGATCAGTGGCTAGCACAATCATCATCAGAGAGGCTTCTGCCAGCAGCTGATGGATGGGAGCAGATGCAAACACCCACAGCCAAACATTAGGCAGAGAGAGAGCCCAAATTGGAGATCTCCATTAGGTCCGTCCCCTTGGAGCTTGGGGAACCTCACGGAAGAGGGGAAGGAAGAAGTATAGGAGCCAGAAGAGTTGAGGACACCAGGAGAACAGGCCTATAGATATCAACTAAGCAGGGGCTCATAGGGGCTCACAAAGAATGAAGTAGCAATCTTGGAGCCTACATGGGTCTGAGCTAGGTCCTCTGCATATATGTTATGGTTGTTAGCTTGGAGTTTTTGTGGGACTCCTAACAGTGGGAATGGAGTCTCTCCGACCCTTTCATCTGCTCATGGGACCCTCTTCCTCCTCCTGAGTTGCCTTGCCCAACCATGATATGAGGGTTTGTACCTAGTCTTTATTAATTGTATATTGTTATGTCATGTTCAATGGATATCCCTGGGATGCCTGCTCTTTTCTGAAGGGAAACAGAGGAGAAATGAATTTGGGGGTGGTCTGGGAGGAGTGGAGGGAGGGGAAACTTTGGTCAGGATATATTCAAAACAAAAAAAGAAAGTGTTTTAATATAGGCTTCAGCAGACTAGTTAGGAGAAAAGGAGAGGTGCAGAAGAAAGACACACAAGAGAGTATGGTGTGATCAAAAGAAGAGTTGCAGCTCATTGTTCTTACAATAGCCATTCGTAGGATTTTGTTAGATTTGAAGTTACTGTTTTTGAGGGTTGCTAGGAAACCTAAGTGGGATTGCTGGGTGGTTCTGAGGGGTACCTGTCAGGATTACATTTGATAAGGTAAAAGTCTAGCCCCACAGGGATACAGGAAGGTGCTGTGGGATGTCCTGTATGCTGTGAATATATGTTACTATGATTGATTGATAAATAAAATGCTGATTGGCCAGTAGCCAAGCAGGAAGGATAGTGTAGGCGGGACAAGGAGCGAGGAGAATGCTGGGTGGAAGAAGGCTGAGTCAAAGAGACCCTGCCAGCCGCCATGAGGAGAAGCATGATGTAAGATGCCGGTAAGCCATCTTACATCATGCTTATATCATGTTTTATAGAAATGGGCTAATTAAGGTATAATAATAGACAGCAAGCAGCCTGCCACATCCATACAGTTTATAAGTAATATAAGTCTTTGTGTGTTTGATTGGGTCCAAGCGGCTGTGGGACTGGTGGGTGAGAGAGATTTGTCCTGACCGTGGGCCTGGCAAGACCAGGAAAACTTCAGCTACAGGAAAGTTTTGTTTGAGATTCTCTGGAAATGAATGAGGAGCTGCCCAAGGTCACACACAGTTAGGCCTCAAGCCTGGGTTATTGCTACTTTAACATACAGTATTTATATGAAAGGAGTGTTAACCCTATGTTGGCTGCTTTCATGGCAAATGTGACTTATGCTGAAATTCTCGATTCTCAGTCATCAGTTTTGTTATTTTTTTTTAGACAGGGTTTCACTATGTAGCTATGGATGGCCTGGAACACCCTATGTACACCAGGCTAGCTTCACATTCACAGAGATCCACTTGCTTCCCAAGTGCTGAGACTAAAGGACTGTGACAGGAAGCCCAGCAGTGAGGTTTTCCTTCTCACACCAGATGATTTCCCTGTCCTTCTATCCTTCTCAAAGTTATCTCACACTGAGAATAAAGCCATTGCTCTTGGTGTATCTCGTTTTAGTAGAAAGCCAGACATGGTGGTACCTGCCTGTAGAGGCCAGAGGACATCAGATCCCCTGAGGCTGGAGTTACAGGTGGTTGGGAGCCACCTGACATAGATACTGGGATCCAAACTCAGGTCCTGTGGAAGAGCAATATGTGCTCTTAACCACTGAGCCATATCTTCAAGTCCCCCAGTTCACCATTTTTTTCCTGCTTCATAATTTATTGTACAAATTGAGTCTTACATGATGAGTTGACATTAGCTTCTTCAGGCATGAGACTTAACATGAGGTCAGACATTTCAAAATCCATTTATGTTGCTTTCACAGCTGGAGTATTTTAGGCCTTGAAGTATAAGACCAAGAAAGCAGTGCCTCTGTATGTGGCCAGCACACAATTCATCCTACCTGTGAGATTCTAAGAGTTGAGATACTTTTTAATATCAGTAAATTGTAATTGGCCATCAGTTTCTGGACCAGCCATGACTTCAATCTCTGCCCAAATCACAAATTTCACAGCTGATGGCTGATGTCCTTCAACAAACCCAGCTACCACCCAGCTCACCATTTTTAAAAGTAAGTCTGGATATCAGTATCATGCCTAAGAACATAACCCTGTATTCTGAAGAGTTTTGCCTTCACTTTTATTATTATTACTATTTATTTATTTTTTTTTGTTTTTTTTCGAGACAGGGTTTCTCTGTGTTGTTTTTGTGCCTGTCCTGGATCTTGCTCTGTAGATCAGGTTGGCCTCAAACTATTAAACTATTATTATTATTATTATTTCTTCTTCTTCTTCTTCTTCTTCTTCTTCTTCTTCTTCTTCTTCTTCTTCTTCTTCTTTTTCTTCTTCTTCTTCTCCTTCTCCTTCTTCTTCTTTCTTTTCTTCTCCTCCTCCTTTTTCCTTCTCCTTCTTCTCTCCTCCTCCTCCTCCTTCTCCTTCTCCTTTCTCCTCCTCCTCCAAAAGGCATGTGACACTACATCTGACTTACCTTCACTCTCCTATAAATGAAGCTTCATGTAAGACTCAAGGTTTATGTTGTGATTCCCTTCCACTGCCCATTGTTGGAAGGATCATCTCCACTGAGTTGGTTTTGCACCTTTGTGTAGTTAACTGACCCTGCTTGTGGAACTGGTCTTAGCTCTCTGCTCCGTTTCATTAATCTATATGACTATTTCTCCTCTAATACTACATTTTTTCCACTTTAGTTGCTTATCAAACTAATAAAATATATTTACTTAGTGTGAATGTATGTCAATATGCATGTACCATGGGCATGTATGGAGGACAGAGGAACACTTGTGGGAATCAGTTTTCTCCTTCTACCAAGTGGAAACTAGAGATTGAATTTAGGTCACCAGGCTAGCTGGTATGTCAATATGCATGTACCATGGGCATGTATGGAGGACAGAGGAACACTTGTGGGAATCAGTTTTCTCCTTCTACCAAGTGGAAACTAGAGATTGAATTTAGGTCACCAGGCTAGCTGGCAGGTACCTTTACTGCTGACAGTCTCTTGTCAAACTCATAGCTATTCAAGTTTGTCTTTCCATTAAGTGTAGATTAAGTTTGTATCTACAACAAAAATTTCCTGGATTTTAATAAAAATTTCATCAAACCTATCACTTTGGGGAGACTGTATGGTTACTATTGTGTTTTCCAGCAGTAAATGTCTAGATCTTCAATTTCTACAGAGTATAACTTCTAGCATCCATGTTCCTAATGCATATTTTTAGATTTATACCTAAGTGCAGTTTTGAATAGTTGCAAATGTCTACAAGTTTGTTGTTAGTATATAGAAATATGTTGATATTTCCATGGTCTTGAATTCTGCAACCTGGTTGAATTTCCTGGGTATTTTTCTTTAACAGATTCCATGGGATTGTTTACATAGATCAGGGTGCTGTTACCATCCTGTATCTTAATGTGTAGTTTAACTATTTTCTCTAAGCTTGACATGACCATTCCTGTCCAGATGCAGAGCAGCTATGACTACCACATGAGATTCTACCAAAATTGGGCATTCCCTCATGGAGAGAGGGGTGGTTTCACAGGTCTGTTGTTGATGCCTCTCTAATTGGAGTGAACAACCATTTACTTTGTTTTGTTTTTGAGAAAAAGTTAACTCTGTAGCCCAGCATACCTGGAACTCTCTCTGTAACCCAGGCTGTCTTCAAGTTCACCTTGCTGCAACCCCAAGTGCTGAGATTACAGATGTAAGCCATATTTGTCACTAGAGGGGTTGTTTTTGACACAGAGTCTTACTGTGTAGCCCTACTGGCCTGGAACTCATTATGTGGATTAGGGGGCCTCATACTCAGAGCTCCATCTGCCTCTGCACCTAAGTGCTGGGATTAAAGGCATGTGCCTCACACAACAGCCTAGAGGATTTTATATATAGGCACCCTAGGGCTTGCTTTGTGTTCATCTTGGCAACCACTGCTTTTCCATATTTAGTGGGTTTTTTTTTAGATTTATTTGTGTGTTTTACCTGTATGTTAAGTACACATGTGCATACCTGGTGTCTGGGAGGATCTAAAGAGGGCATTGGATCATCTGGAACTCAAGTTATGGATGGCATGAACCACCACATAGGTGCTGGGAACCAAACCCAGGTCCTCTGCAAGAGCAAGTGCTCTTAACTCCTGAGCCATCTTTCCAGCCTGCTTTTCTACATTTAAATCATTTCTATTTTATGTGATCTTGTTGGACTTAAACCTTCCATCTGTGTATTCCCAATTTGTCCCCTGTGCCCACCTTTCTACTGTTTTCTCTTCTGCCTCTTTACTCTGCAATCCCATGTTGTCACCTTCATTTTCTTGTCAGTGGTTGCTTTAAGGCTTTTGGTGAACATTTTTAACCTATCCAGGTCTTCCTTGGGTTGTGTACATTCCAATTTATACCTTCTCTGGATATGATATGATGGATTGCCTTAACTGCTCCTTTAGTACAAGTCTACTAGTAAAGATCGTCATTTAACCTTTTTCTTCCAGTGCTGGAGATCAAACCTGGGCCCTCATACATCTATCACTGAACTCTATTCTGGCCCTATTTACATTTTTTAATATTAGAAAAAGTCATCATTGTGTCAAGTGTAGCACATGCCTCCAATCCTAGTATCCAGAGGATGAGGCGGGGGGATCATACCCAGTTTGAGGCCATTCTGGCTACAATTTGAATCTGGTTTTTAAAAGTGAAACAAAAAATAGAAAAGGATTACTTTATCTTTGCTTTTCAAAAGATAGCTTTGCTAGGCATAGGATTATGAGGTGATGCTATCTCCATTAAGTATACAATTATGACACTAACTTTATGGGCAAGCCTGTGGTGCACTTTCTTGATTGACAATTGATGTGGGTGGTCCCAGCTCCCTTAAGTTACTGCTCTGATTTCCCTTAGTGATGAATTGTTACCTAGAAGTATAAGATGAAATAAACCCTTTCCTCCTTAAGCTGATTTTGGTCATGCTGTTTTACCACAGCAATAGAAACTCTAACTAAGACACTGGGTATAAAATATAGTGATGCTATCTTTGCTGGGTATAAAAGAGTAGCTCAGCATGTGAGAGGTCTAATCCTCAGCTTGACTAAAAGAGAATGAAAAACTGGAGTGTATGTTGCATGGTACTCCACATAAAGCACCCAAAGTAGGTGACTCCAAGGCCTGGGCTGGACACAGGAGGAAGCTGGACATGGCCAGTAAAGAGCATGGTAGCACTACAGAAGCATGGCTAGAAAAGGGTGTGACTGGGTCCACAGGGTTAACTGGGGCACCCTCGCAGGAGCAGGGGCAAGTAGCCTGCTCCCTGGCAATGAGCCAGGAGTGGTTAACCAGGGATTGGTGGGGTGGGGGGTGGGAAGCCAGAGACAGACATCGGGCCAATGGGAGAGCTTTAAGGGGGTGTGGTCTAAACTGGGCGTGGCCACACGGGGCGTGGCCTGTCCCGGGTTTGAGCACAAAGGTGCAGTGGACCCAGGCCCCACAGGGAGGGGGGGCGGGGCAAGCGGGAGGGCAGTTGGCGGGGGCGGCGGGTAACGGAGGGGCGTGGCCCAAAAGGGGTGGGGTTACCGTTGTGGGCGGGACTGCGCAGGCGCACTGTCCCTGCGGTGTTAAGCGGTTTCCCTCCCCCAACGGCGCGCCCGCGGTGGCCGGCGCGTCGTCTGCGGAGGCCGCGACCCCGCCTCGCCGCCCGCCCGCGTCTGCGTCGCCGTCCCCGCGCCCGCGCCCCGCCGTTGGGCCGCGCCGCGCCGGCATGTCGGGCCCCGGGCCGCGGGAGCCGCCGCCTGAGGCAGGCGCGACGGGCGGCGAGGCGGGCCCCGAGGGCGCGGGCGGCGGGGACGCGGCGCTGGGCGAGCCGGGACTGAGCTTCACGACCACCGACCTGAGTCTGGTGGAGATGACGGAAGTGGAGTACACGCAGCTGCAGCACATCCTCTACTCGCACATGGAGGCGGCGGACGGCGAGCTCGAGGCACGCCTGGGCTCCGCGCTGCTGGCCGGCCCGGGCGCGGGCTCGGGCGCGGCGGGCTCGCTGGCGCCGGCGCCGCCCGTGTACCCAGTGCTGTGCCCGCCGCTGGCGGCCGACGCGCCGTGTCTGGGCCACGTCGACTTCCAGGAGCTGCGTATGATGCTGCTGGGCGAGGCGGGCGCAGCCGAGAAGACGCCTGGCGGCGCGGACGGGACGCGGACCCGGGCGGACGGCGCGGCCAAGGAGGGCGCGGGCGGCGCGGGGCCCGACGGCGCGCCCGAGGCCCGGGCCAAGCCGACCGTACGCGTCCGCCTGGAGGACCGCTTCAACAGCATGCCGGCCGAGCCGCCTGCGCCTCGCGGTGCTGAGCCCGGCGAGTCGGGCGTGGCGCTCAACAAGTGCGTGCGGGGCGCGGGGGCGTCGGGGAGGAGGGGCCTTCTCACAGAGCTGTTGCCGGCTGAGGGATCATTCTGGGCACCTGCTGGGTCTGGGTGGATACCTGGAAGGGCTCCGGCGGGGCCGCCTCTTGTGTCTGGGAGGATACCTGAACGTGGTCAGCAGGGCTACTTCCATGGCTGCATGGACACCAGCCTTTCCCAAAGATCTTTGGGAAGTTCAGTGTAAAGGGGCAGGCAGTCTGGGTACTAGATATAGGAGGTCTCATGCCGGCTTGCTCTGAATTAACCTGAGGATGATTCTGGAAGCTGCACACTGTGCAAGTGCTGCGTGGCAATTCTAAGGAGTACCTTGGGGCTTGTGGACCTTTGGGCTGTCTCTACACCCCCCAAAAAGGAGAGGAAGAGTTCTGAGGACTGTACCCTTTGGTTCTGTCTCCCCCCTGAGTGCCATGGGGAGCTGCTCTGGCCTCCAGTGCAGACTTGGACCTGTGGAGTGGAAAGGCAGGAGTTTTAAGATTAAGCTGAAACCTGTGGTAGTTCCTGGCCCACTTAATGCTCTCCCAGGTAGCTGTTGAAGACACTGACTCCGCAGTTTTCCGCTCACCCAGCTGTCCTGGTCTTGTCCATCCTTGCCAGATTTGGAGGATGACAGAGATTGGTGTCAGGGAGTGCTGCAGGCGGGGAGGAGGCAAAGTGAACTTCACCAGCACCACTGGCCAGTGGATCATTCGGGCCACGTCCAGGACTGCTTGAGAAGCAGGGCGGAGTCCAGCATGACCTGTTAGTGGTGGAATGGGTGATGGCAATGTTTCGGGAGCCTCTCCGCCACATATTCCTCAGGTTTCTGGGTTTTCTTTTGTCTTGGCAGTTTGGTAACTCTTATTCGACATCCATCTGAATTAATGAATGTTCCTCTTCACCAGCAACAAAACAAATGTACGACCTTAGTGAAAAATAAAACTGCTGCTGCCACTACTGCTTTGCAGTTCACCTACCCGCTGTTTACAAGTGCCTGTTCCACTGGTGGGAATGCCAGCCTTGCACAGACACAGGTAAAGCTTTTTCATCTGTGTCAAATTCAGGGCTCGTAACTTAGTTTGATCTTGTCCCACGATTTTTTTTTTCTTTTAATGGAACCGGTGACCTTTGTAAGTTGTAATATTTATATTGTTAGGCATTATTAAAAAACCTAGTAAAAGGGCTGGAGAGATGATTCAGTGGTTAAGAATGCATACTGTTCTTGGATCCTAGGTTGGTTCCCATCTCACAACTGCCTGGTAATTCCAGCTTTAGGAGGGGATCCTTCCGGCAGCCAGAACCTACAGTCATGTGCACAAATCTACCCATATACACAGTTAAAATCATTTTTAAAAATCAAAGTTTTTCAGAAAGTTTGAGCATAATTGTATTGAGTGCAGTTTACTTGTGCTGTAAAGAGCTAACATACCCACATATTGATACAATTTCTGTTACTTAATTTTTTTCCAGAGTTCTAGTAACTCATGTTCTATACTGGAAGCTGCCAAGCACCAGGATATTGGACTGCCTAGAGCATTTTCTTTCTGTTACCAGCAAGAGATTGAGTCCACCAAACAGACAGGAGGTAGTAGAAACAAAGCCTTGCCAGAGCAGGTTTGGATTAAGGTGGGAGGTAAGTGATAAATCAGCAGGTAGTGGCTGTGTGTGTACTCTTGACAAGCTGTAGCTGCAGAATATTTAGGCTCTGGTGGGTGGGGACAGGAGAGGACCTTTATATGCACATGTGTAAGAAGTCTTAGGTATTTACCCTGTATTCCTCATCCTCATCTTTGAACTTTTTTCTGAACATCATAGTTGACTCAAATTTTGGATATTTTTAAATTTGGGAGCTTTTTCTTTTCTATTTATTTATTTATTTATTTATTTATTTATTTATTTATTTATTTATTTATTTTTTGAGGCAGGGTTTCTCTGTGTAACAGTCCTGGAGGCTGTCCTGGAACTCGCTCTGTAGACCAGGCTGTCCTTGAACTCACAGAGATCTGCCTGCCTCTGCCTCCCAAGTTCTGGGATTAAAGGCATGCGTCACCACCACCCAGTGGGAACTTTTTCTTAACAGTAAAATGACAACAGACTCACAGACATCTTCAGGTGCCATAGCCACTGAAAGTACTTTGTAGTTTATTTTATTTCATACTTTGTGAGTGATGATGGAGTCTGAAATCAGCTGAAAGCTCCAAAGAAATAGAAATAACACTGTGTCATGGCAGTGGCTGGGCTTAGCCGAGGCCGCTGGATGATTACCAGGTCTGGAGTGTAAAGGAGCTGCCACCAGCAGTTCAATTTCTTGATGGTCACTTCAGCCTCTCCCTCCTTGGGAAAGGTTTTCTTTCAAGAGATAGGAACTATTACTCTTGAAGCGTTCAGAGCGGCTGAGGCAGGATGAGATGGAAACTGCTTCTTCCTGTCAGCCCTCAGTTTTGTTTGTCAATACTTTTTATTTGAAAATCCTTCTGTGAAATATAGATGAGCACTAATGTGGGACTGTGCCTATTACTAAGGCTAAAAGAAAACAGCAGAACTTCTGAATTCCTTTCTCTGTCTCTCTTAAAATGTGATCCAGAAGTGGTGTTAAGGCTTTTTGTGACAAGTGGGAAAACATATCACCTGCTTACTTTCTTTTATCTGATTGAATTTGACTTATTTTTATACTATGTGCACAATATGTAAGTGCAAAAGCTGATTTTTTTCTTTGCTTTTTTGTGGAATCACTTGAACATGAAAACATATTTAACTGAATCAGTTAAGTTTTATCCTGAGGTAAAGTATCAATTTTCATATTAGAATAATAATTGGATATGAAGAAAAATTTTTAGTGAAAATATTTGAAACATTCTTTCCATCCTAAATTCTAGAAAAAGAAAATAATGTTTTGATTTCTGTATTCATGGGTAATAACAACTGTTAATTAAAAGGGAGGAGTGGGGGATTTAGTTCAGTGGTAAATCAGTGGTACAGCTCCATGAAAAAGAGAGGAACTGACATAGTTGTGTTGGTTTTATAGCATTCAGAAGGGGTAGATTCTTTTGGTTTGGTTTGTGGGTTTGGTTGGTTGGTTGGTTGATTGATTGAGACAAGGCTTCTCTGTGTATTCCCTGTCTGTCCTGGAACTTACTCTGTAGGCCAGGCTCAGAGATCCACCTGCCTCTGTTGGGATTAAAGGCATGCCCTACTACCACCCAGTCAGAAGGGGTGATTTGATTGTGCTGTAGGATTAGAGCTCAGTGCTTAGTGCTCAGACTCTCTGCCATTATAGCTCCTTGTTTTTTTTTTTTTAATTTATACTTGTTAATGTTAGAATATTGGATTGAAATGCAAAACATGTCTATGCATGGGTGAGTGCACAGGCACAGTCAAGAAAGAAAAGGAAAAAAAAAAACAAAAACAAACAGTGGTGCACACCTGTAGTCCCAGCACTTAGGAGGCTCAGGAATTCACTGACATTCTTGGCTACATTGTGAGTTAAGGCAATACTGGACTTTGTGAGGCTCTTTCTCAGAAAAAAACAAGATGCCCAACAAAGATAGTCTACATTAATGGGAATGAGTTAAGAATAAAAAACTAAATGACGGCTTTTTTCTTCTTTTGCAAAGAAGAAGCGCTATGTAAACAAGCAATCAATAAGAGGAATCGGAGTAGAATCCGCCAGTTGGACACAAGTGTGGAGCGAAGAGCCCTTGGAGAGATTCAGAATGTGGGCGAAGGTTCTACAGCTTCACAGGGTACCTGGCAGTCTTCTGAGTCCTCACAGTCAAACCTGGGGGAGCAGACGCAGAGTGGACCCCAGGGAGGAAGGTCTCAGCGTCGGGAGAGGCATAACCGAATGGAAAGAGATAGAAGGTAATATAGTATGGGCTATGGGTTCCATTCATACAGTTGTCTTAGATGTGCTGGCTTTTTGTGTGATAGTTCACCCTCTGTGTGGAGGCTGGGGAGTCTCAGGTGGATTCAACTCTGACTGACTACAGTGGCAGAATACAAGGCAGAATGATCCAAGGTATGTGGGAAGAGCTAGGGAGCACATTCCCAGGAGTCTTCTCCCAGAAGGTTACATAGGACCTCCTAATTGATGACTTCAGGGTTGTGCTCCAAGGGCACCAATGAGGTGCCACCGAACAGGAGGGCTCATTAGAGGCTCAGAGACCATGTTGGTGCCCATCACACGATAGTTCGTATCTGGCACACTCTGAATGCCAGGCTCTCAGTGTGAGCCATGTTGCTTGCAGAGTTGTGGTCCTGTGGGCTGTTCTTCACTAATCTCCCCAAGCCCAAGTTCCCAGACACTAGGAGAAGGCCAGTTTTGTCAGCAGGTCCTTAAGGAGAGTATTGGGCCTTCAAGTTAAACACACATTAGGTAACATTGTAGCTTTGTGTTTTATTTGGGGAAGCCAGATATAGTTGCACACATTTGTGATTGCAGTATTCAAGAGGCTGAGGTAGGAGGATTGCTTCAAGTTTGAGGACAATCTGGGATATACAGTGAACTATAGTTTAGTCCTAAATAGCAAGACCCTACATCCAAAAGAAAAAAAGAAAAAAGAAAAAAACTGTTGGAAAAGAGGAGGTTAAAACTGTTATTGAAGTGAGTTATAAAAGTGAGTTTACCTGTGGATTTTATATGTGCTATTCTAGGTAGTATAAAAGGTTAATTTTTCACTATTGAAGTTGGGTTTTTATTACAGTGTTTAATAATAATAATCAATTTGGTCATTTATGAATATTGCGTTTATATTTTCAGCTCAGGAATAATAGTATTTAACAAGATATTATTGTGCATTGAAGTTTAATTATTAAATAACCCAAGGTGATTTATTGCTTTTTAGAGGATGTGTTAAAACTAGATAGATACCTTTCTTTTTCTCTTTTTTTTTTAAAAACAAGGCTGGCCTCGAACTCACAGAGATCTGCCTGCCTCTGCCTCCCAAGTGCTAGGATTTCTTCATTTTTAGTTAAAAAAAATTTTTTTTATGTATGAGATGTTTTGCCTGCATGTATATTTGTACACTACTTGTGTGCCTGTAGAGGCCAGAAGAGGGCATTGGATTCTGAGTTTAGAGTTACAGGTGGTTGTGAGCCACTATGTAGGTGCTGGGGATTGAACCTGGGTCCTCTGGAAGAGCAGCTAGCCACTGGGCCTTCTCTCTAGCTGTGTAATTCTTTTTTTTTTTTTTTTTTTTTTTTTTTTTCGAGACAGGGTTTCTCTGTGTAGCTTTGCGCCTTTCCTGGATCTCACTCTGTAGCCCAGGCTGGCCTCAAACTCACAAAGACCTGCCTGCCTCTGCCTCCCAAGTGCTGGGATTAAAGGCGTGTGCCACCACCACCCGGCAAGCTGTGTAATTCTTTATGAGTGTTTTGCTTACATTTATGTATGTGCCTGGTGACTGCTGCAATGGTCAGAAGATCCCTGGAACTGGAGTTACAGATGATTGGGAGCCACCCTATAGGTGCTGGTGATCAAATTGGGGTCTTCTGCAAGAGCAAAACATACTCTTAACGGCTGAGCCATCTTTCCAGCCCCATTGCATTGCATTCTCTTTTCTTGAGGCAGGGTTTCCCTCTATAGCTCAGGCATTTTTCTTGTTATACCTGTACACAGGTTATGTTATACCTGAGGGACTTCCTTTAGCCTACTGTGAGTTGTAAATCAAGTACTGCTCACCCTGATGTGTGTTTAATGAGCACATGTGGGATAGCTGCTCTGTGGAATTCTTGACACCCCCTGCCTGGTTTAATGGCTTCCAGTGAGTTCTGTGCTTGAGTATCTATGTCATCTTTAGGATAGGGTTGTTAATCTACCACACATACTTGAGGTCAGAACTACTTGAGCTGATAGGGAAGGAGTTGGGCCCTCTACTAGAAATTAGAGTGCATCCAGAGTGTGCTAGCTGCCATTTGACTTGAGGTGTGTGGGTGTGAAGATGTGTAGTGCACTGTACCGTGTAACTGTTTGGGTCAGCATAGTGAGGGCTTTGCTTATTACTGGATGTGATATGTAAAGCTTAAAACAAGGTGTGACTTAATTCTCTCAAGAAGCTTTTTTTCAATGCTGGTGATGGAAGCCAGGGCCCCATGGAATAATAGGCTAGCATTCTACCACTGAGCTTCATCCCCAGCCCTAGCCCTAAATTCTCTAAAAAAGGACGTTTATTTTTATGAGATAGGGTCTCATTACATAGCCCAGGCTGACCTTGAATTTATGATTATTCTGCCTCAGCCTCTGAGGTGCTTTATTATAGGTGTGTATCATCATGCCCCATTCAGTCTGGAAGCTATGCATGTGCCTGAGTACATATTTCTATACATGGGAAGCAAGTCATGATTCCTGAATAACAATGTGGGGTTGGCTCTGGAGTTCAGTGCCCAGTACTGCAAGAAAATAAAAACAATGAAAAAAAAATTACTTGCCCAGAAATTTTGTTGTTGAGTTGAGGGATTTGCAGTCATCCCTGGTATAGAGAGCTAGCCCATGAGAAGTAAATATTTGAGAAAGTGTAGGGACTTGGAGGCTACTGAGCCACTACAGGTGCTCTGGTGACCATGGGTAGTGATGGCCTCTGTAGACAGATATTCAGTGGCAAAGTGCCCACTGGCTTACGTGAGGCTTTCAGGTGGTACACACCTCCTAGCCTTCAGAGGTCAGCTCCATACATTCTGCTTTCTTTGAATGAATAATGAACTCTGTTGCTCCTGTACTTCACCAGCTGTCCTGTGTGATTACTGTGGATTTTGACTGCAGGCGCAGAATCCGCATTTGCTGTGATGAGCTGAATCTTTTAGTTCCATTCTGCAATGCAGAGACAGATAAAGCAACAACCCTTCAGTGGACCACAGCATTCCTGAAGTACATTCAGGAAAGACATGGGGATTCCCTTAAAAAGGTGAGTATTCATGAAGTGGACTTCAGTGTTCCTGAATGGTGTTCAGTGAAGATGGGGATTTTCTTGACTGAAAAGGCGGGCAGAAACTTGAGAATTTTCTGTTGTAGTTGTCAATGTTGCCTCTGATCCCTTCTTCCTAGACTGCCTTGGGTATCCTGGACTCTGAGGTCAGATATGAAGTCCAATATGAAGGGAGTTCTGCCTGTTGATGTCACTTACTAAAGTCATAGTCACAGCTGAGATTTTCTTATGAAATATAGATGACTGTCAAATGTCAGTTGTCAGAATCCAAATTTAGTACCTGTTGTGTGCAGTGTATTATGTTGGGTCTGAATGGCATTCAGGACTTGATTTTTTTCTCGCAGAACCTGATAAGGACAACAGATATAGTTTAGTGGCAGAGTATTAGCCTAGTGTTTGTGAAGCCCTGGGGAGGGGAAAAAATGAAAGCTAGAATAGCAAAAGTGGGAGCGGGGCTGGGAGGAGCAGATAAACGCTGAGTCAGTAGTCTGGGCGTCTACCTTCAGGGGGGTCAGAAGGCAATTATTAGATTTCTGTGGTGTATGTAACCAGTACAGGCTGAGCCTTTGATGCCCACACGCTTCTTGTTCCTTGGGGACTGCTGGCACTCTGTTCCTTTCTTTCCACACATGGGCTGCAGTAGCTGGCCAGCCTTCTTAGTTCTGCAAGGACTGATGCTTGGTTTGGGAGTTGGCTTAGCCCTGGGACGGACTGGTGGAAGAAAGGGAACAATTGTGGGTTGGTTCTGTGCTGTGCTAGGTTTTGGCCTCAGAATTCTGGTGGTCACAGCCTATGGCCTTAGAGAAGTAAGTGAAGTCCTGATATATTAGGGTTCTCTATGGGAACAGAACTGATAGAATGAAAGGGAGATGTATTAGAATGGCTTACAGGTTGTCTTAGGGTTTTTATTGCTGTGAAAGACACCATGACCACAGCAACTCTTATAAGAAAAACATTTAATTGAGGGGGCTCGCTTACAGTTTCAGAAGTTCAGTCCATTATCATGTCGGGGAGCATGGCAGCATGCAGGCAGATGTGATGCTGGAGGAATAGCTGAGAGTCTTATATCTTGCAGGCACCAGGATGTCAACTGACTGTCACACTGAGGGAAGCTTGAGCAAAAGAGACTACAAAGCCCACCCTCACAGTGACACACTTCCTCCCATAAGTCCACACTTTCTAATAGTGCCTCTCCCTTTGGCAGCCATTTTCTTTTAAACCACCACATTCCACTTCCTGGCCTCCAAAAGCTTATAGCCGTATCATAATGCAAAAAAATTCATCCAGTCCAACTTCAAAAGTCCCCACAGTCTATAACAGTCTCAAACTTGTTTCAAAGTTTAAAGTCTCTTCTGAGATGCATGCCCATCTCTTAACTGTAATCCTCCTATAAAAATCAAAATCAAAAAGCAGTTCACATACTTCCAACCTATAATGGCACGGGATATACATTACCATTCCAAGATGCAGAGAACAGAGCATAATGAGGAAATATTGGACCAAAGCAAGACTGAAACGAGCTGGGCAAACTCCAGATTATGCATCTTCATGTCTCATGTTGAAATGCTCTTCAGATCTTCAACTCTGTTCAGCTTCTCTCTTGGGCTGGTTTCACTTCCTGTTAGCAGCTGTCTTTGACAGGTATTCCACAACTCTGACATCTCTAACATCTTGGGTTCTCCAAGGCAATCTAGGCTTCAACTTCACAACTTCACATAATGGCCTCTCTAGGCCTCCATTTAGGGAGTCCTAAATGGCCTCAGCAGCTTTATTCCATGACTGCTTTCTTCTATCCTTAACTCTAAAGCCAGAACCATGTGGCCAAAGCTGCCAAGTTCTGCTGCTTGCTGGGACTGGAACACGGCCCCCTTCATCAGCTTTCTGTTTTCCTTCACTGCCTAAGATTGGCTGTCCGTGAACTTGCTCTTTAGACCAGTCTGGCCTCTGCCTTCCCAGTGCTGGGATTAAAGTATGCCTCACCACATCTGGCTCTAAGCTCTTCTTTAGTTCCTTTTCACAAGTTGGAAATGTAGCTGGGTGGGGTCTTGCCCTGAGTTCACCACTCCCTTTATTCCATCTCTTTTTTTTTTTTTTTTTTTAAATTTTTATTTTGCAATACAATTCAGTTCTACATATCAGCCACAGATTCCCTTGTTCTCCCCCCTCCCGCCCCCCTCACCTTCCCCCCAGCCCGCCCCCCATTCCAATCTCCTCCAGGGCAAAGCCTTCCCCACAGACTGAGATCAACCTGGTGGACTCAGTCCAGGTAGGTCCAGTCCCCTCCTCCCATGCCGAGCCAAGGGACCCTGCATAGGCCCCAGGTTTCAAACAGCCAACTCATGCAATGAGCACAGGACGCGGTCCCACTGCCTGGATGCCTCCCAAACAGATCAGGCCAATCAACTGTCTCACCCACTCAGAGGGCCTGATCCAGTTGGTGACCCCTCAGCCATTGGTTCATATTTCATGTGTTTCCGTTTGTTTGGCAATTTGTCTCTGTGCTTTATCCGACCTTGGTCTCAACAATTCTCGCTCATATTCCATCTCTTAATTTGTTTATCTCCTTGAACATAGGATTTAGCTCTATTCCACTTTCTGTTGCTCTTTTTCTCCTCAAAATTTACCTTTTGTAATTTACCCTGCTCAGCTTGCTTTTTTTCATTATAAATCTTCATTAGAGTTACCAGTAATAACCACATGAAAAAATCTAGGCTGTTTTGAGATTTCTTCTGCCAATGGAATTAATCTAAAACTCTTCACTTTAGCCTGAGGCAGACTCTTTGGACAAGGGCAAAAGGCAGCCACTTTCTTCACCAAAATATCACAAGAACAAATCTCTAGGCAACATACGAAAATTCTCCTCCTCCTGAGCCCGACAGTTCAGATAACTCTTAGCACCCTGTCTTTATTGCTCCTACTAGTGTGACCCATTAAGCAGTGCTTAAAGCATCCCACTGCTTTCCTAACCCAAAGTACCAAAGTCTAAATTCCTCCAAACAGACATGGTCAGGCCTATCACAGCAATACCCCAGTCCCTGGTACCGACTTCTGTCTTAGAGTTTTTATTTCTTTGACCACAGCAACTCTTATAAGGAAAACATTTAATTAGGGGGGCTCGCTTACAGTTTCACAGGTCCAGTGCATTTTCATGGCAGGGAACATGGTGACATGTAGGCAGATGTGGTGCTGAAGGAATAGCTGAGAGTCCTACATCTTGCAACAGAATGTCAACTGACTGTCACACTGAGGGAAGCTTGAGCAAAAGAGACAATAAAGCCTGCCCCCACAGTGACACACTTCCTTCAACAAGGCCACACCTCCTAATAGTGCCTCTCCCTTTGGGGCCCATTTTCTTTCAAACCACCACACAGGCCATGGTCCAGCTAATCCAGCAATGGCTGTCTACAAGTGGAAGGTCCAAGCATCTTCAGTACACACTGGAATACTGAAGAAGTAGGCTTTAATGCCAGGGAAGAAATGGAACTGACAGCAGGAGTAAGCAGGCAAAGAGAGCACACTTCCTTTTTCCATGTCCTTTTTTGTAGGCTGCCAGCAGGTGTGGTCCACATTAAAGGTGGATCTTCCCACCTCAAAAGATTTAGATTCAAAGTGGATTTTCCAGTTTGAATGATTTAATTAAGAAAAAAAATTAAAAAAAAAATCCCTCACATATGTACCATCTGCTTGGGTTTTAGTTAACTCCAAATGCAGTCAGATTGACAACCAAGAATAGCCATCACAAGTCCACCTCTTGTCAACTTGACACACAATCATATCTCCTTATGTCATGCTTAATTTCTAAATGAAAATAACCAAGTCATAATTACACCTAACATGATAGAACTATTCCCAAATACAATTGCAAATGTATCATATATTTAACCAGGTCATAAGTATGCCTAACATGACATAACTATTCCTCATATAACCACAAATGCATTATAAATTTAGAATAGGTGGCAGTGCCCCTTGAGGGACATCCTTTTAGTATCTCAAATATGATAACAACTGATATTCTGTTAATTGTTGTTACATTATATAGTAAAAATACCAAGGAAAGAAAACACAATTATCTGTACAAACACATTAACAAAATATGACAAAAATATTCATGTCAATTATAATCATCGTTTCTTCAACTGTTCTCATGGCCTTAGCTGATATTTATAGCTAGCTTTCTCTACTACCCATTCTGTATTTCCTCCAGTATATAGTTACCCTTGTAAAAGGTTTTAAGTCTCTCTGGGGAAGGATCGAAGAAAGGCTAACAGTAAAACTCCTAGGTAATTTATCAAGGTCCTTCCTCGGGGACCTGGCCATCCCTTCATTCAAGGGGTTCTGGGTCTATAAACTGTCTAAAGTCTGGAAATTGGTTCATGGGCAGAGATTCCGTTTGCCACAACCCAATTGTAGCCTTTTTTCATTGTTAGAGAATTTTTTCACTTATACAGATCAAACAAAAATGCAGTAGGCTTGCCTGTTTCATTCTTGGAAACACCATGATTGATTAGCCAGTACCAAAGGTCTATACTAATCATGACAACATAAAAGTCATTTTGTTCTGACCATTACAGGTCAGGCCATTATGGATGTTGCTTTGTCTATGCTGCCCATTATGATAACTGAGATAACCTTGCCTTTGGTGATTCAGTGCTGCCATCAGGCCCCTGATACCCATTACATTTAATTCATCCAACTGAGTAGCAGCATCTCCAACCCTAAGATGTTGTTGCACAAGTTTGAAAAGGTGAAAACAAAGCTCTTCAAATGTGCTGGTGCCCCTCTCACTATTTTGTGTCTTGTAGGATTAGTGAAGGCATGCCTTCTGGGCCTGCCCATTGTGGAGGATTAGGTTTTACACAGTGTACCCACGCTAGCATTGCAGTTTCCCTGGATGTTAGTATCCCTTCATCAACACTAAGCCAAGGGATATCAGGCATCTCCAACTCCTTTTCAAAAGCCAACGATTCAAGCAAATTTGACACCTTTTTTTTTAAACTGTGTGAGCTTCCCTATTAAACCTAGAACCTCCACTCAGAGGGCCTCTATCAATCAACTCAGCCTGATCCAGTTTTATGTTCCTTCCACCAGTATCCCACACCCTTAAAATCCATTCCCACATATATTCCCCAGACTTCTGCTTGAACTAGCCAACTCATTAAGCTCTTTAGTATTGTAGTATAGTGTTCCTTCTCATGGACTACACTTTCTATTTCCCCTTTAGGGGCCTGCTTAGCCTTCAGTCTGGTTATAGGTCTAAAGGCAGCTATTGGCAAGTCCTGAGGGACATCAGTGTTATCTTGCCTGGCATTTGTTGTTGTTTGTTTTTGCTGCTTTTGGGGAGTCCAACACCCAGCTCCCAAATAAATCACACATGGAGGCTTATTCTTAATTATGAATGCCTGGCCTTTGCTTGGCTTGTTTCTAGCCAGCTTTACTTAACATAAATTATCCCATCTATCTTTTGCCTCTGGGCTTTTCCCGTTCTCTTACTCCATAGCTTGATGTGTAGCAGGGTGGCTGACCCATGATGTCTTCCTCCTTCTCTGGCCACTTCTTTTTTTCCTCTTAGATTTCTCCTATATATCTGCTCTGCCTGCCAGCCCCACCTATTTTCCTCTCCTGCCTTGCTGTTGGTTGTTCAGTTCTTTATTAGCTCATCAGGTGTTTTAGACAGGCACAGTAACACAGTTTCACAGATGTAACATAAACAAAAGTAGCACACCTTAAGATAATCTACTATAGTCATTTCCTTCAGAGAAAGTCACTGCTGGTTTAGCAAATGATGAAGGATTAATTTCCTTAGTCAAAGGTGGAAAAGGCAGTATTTCAGGGGGTGGGAGTAATAGTTCATCTTCTGTGGAGGGTGGAGAGATTACTTCCTCAGGTGAGATAAACCCTTGAGAATCTGAGGGTTCAAAGTTCTCAGTTTCAATAGGGTCCTTCCCACAAATCCCCATTCCAAGTTACAGGAGTCCATTCTTTACCAGTTAATGCCCTTAATTTAATTGCTGACACACTCTAAGGCTGGGACTTGGATTTTCTCTGTAATTCAGTCAACCTTGTAATGAGGGCTTCAGTTTGATTTTTCACATCTTGAGCTCTGTGGCTGCTGGAGAGAAGTTTCTCTTCTAGGTCACTTAGAAACCTTTAGACTGTTTATGCACATCTGGAGCTGGTCAATTTATCACTGAGTCCATTGTTATCTTTCACCGTATTCTGAGATGCTAGAAGTTGGTTAATTTTATCATGAAGCTCATTCTTTTCCTTTGTCAATTTATCCAGAGATGCTAGGAGCAACCAACCAGCATCATCATTTTCCTTATTTTTCCACAAACCCGTTGCCTCTCACAATTGATGAATCAAGACAATCAAATGCATTTGTCCACTTAAGTTTGCAAAATAGTTCACTCCAAGTACTCTTCAAGTTTCCAGAAGAGGCTTTAGTAAATGGAGAGACTTGAGTAACTGTAGGTGTTGGCAAGTTGGAAAGCCTATTCCAGGTACTTTCAAAATTCATCCTTATACTTCTGCTGCTGCTCTAGAACCACTTTTGGCACCAAAATCTGTATTAGTCAGGGTTTTCTAGAGGAACAGAATTGATAGAATGAGTCTACATATATATTATATTCTATAGATAAATATATGTAAAGGGGATTTATTAGAATGGCTTACAGTCTGTGGTCCAGCTAGTACAACAATAACTGTCTACCAGTGGAAGGTCCAAGAATCCAGTAGTCGTTCAGTCCATGAGGTCTCAGCTGGTCTTCAATACACACTGGAATCCTGAAGAAGTAGGCTGTAATGCCAGTGAAGAAATGGACTTGCCAACAAGAGTGAGAGCAAGCAGGCAAAGAGATCAAGCTTCCTTCTTCAATGTCCTTTATATAGGCTGCCAGCAGATGGTGTGGTCTAGATTAAAGGTATACCTTCTCACTTCAAAAGATCCAGATTAAAAGTGGGTCTTCCTACTTTGAATGATTTAAGAAAAAAGCCCCTCACAGGTGTACCCAGCAGCTTCAGTTTAGTTAATTCCAGATGTAGTCAAGTTGACAGTCAAGAATAGCTGTCACACCTGGGTACTGATTTTGGACTCATGTTCTGCAGAGCCCAGCAGGAGTGTGCTGGAGAATGGGTTCAGATGGTACAGCAGACCTGGAGCCTTGACAAGGGCCCCGTGAGAGGCCTGCCAGGGACCCAGCCACACTGAACTGGACCTTGCAATCTTTGTCTTTGTCCCTTTCTATCATCTGTGCCTGAGTGGTGTTTACATCTGTATAATGCAGCCTTGTGAGCGATTTTTAAGTCCACCTGGAGCACACTTAGAGCACTGCTGCTTACTCTAATTGGATCTCTATGGTTATTGGTAACATTGTTTGCTAGAATAGACTGCTGGTCTGTCTTAAAATAAAGCTTTACTGTTTGTTAAAAAGATTTAGTCTTTGGCTTTGTGTACCTATTTGTGGTAAATTGTTGATTTAATTCAGTCCAAAAAAGTGTTTATAATTTTTTAAATAAAATCTTAAGAATATGCTCAAAAGATCAGGCTTTTAAAACTAAGGATTTTCTTATCTTTTTAAGATTACAATATAATTGCATCATTTTCACCTTACCTTTCCTTCCAAACCCTCCTATATATCCCTCCTTGCTCTCTTTTAAATTCATGGCCTCTTTTTTTATTCATTGTTACATGCATATCAGTATATATGTGTGTGTGATTCATAAATTTCTAAGTATATAAGTTGCTTAATCTGTATAATGTTATTTGTATATATGTTTTTAGGGCTGGCCATTTGGTATTGGATAACCCATTGATATCCTCTTCCCTGAGAAGACTATTATATTTCTAGGCTATTTTTGAAATTTTGTCTCACTGAACTTGTAGATGATTTCTGGATCAGATTATAGGGCCATCATTGGTGTGAACATACTCAGGCTTGATTGTTTCCATAGTAACTTTCCCCTTCTTATTTGCATGTATATTCTTGTTCTTTAGGATTCAGTAATGAGAGTTTTAAATGTTTTTTTTCCCCCAAAATTTTGTTAGTACCCATTTTGCTCAGATCTTTCCTAATGTAACAGGCACCTACTCCAGATTCTAGGGATCTGGTGGAGATGATAGCCCCTGCTGGTTCAGAAGGAGACAGGAAACAATAGTGAGTGGCAGTCAGATTCTGCCATAGAGTAGAAGCCCTTCTAGGGCCAATAGGACTGCAGAGGAGCTTTGGATTTGAGTCAGGATGTGCAGAGGCTGGGGAAAGGGAGTTGCAGTTGCAAAGATTTTTCAAGTGGAGGTGCTGAATGTCATGGCTGAGGAGAGCAGTGACTACAACCTCACTTCTAGGGTTGAAGGGGGCACAGGATTGTCAATTCAGAGTGCAGTGATTCTGGGGTCTTCCTAAGAACTAGAACCCCTGAACAGATTTTGGCGGAGAGATACATGGTCAGAGTACATTTTATATTCATTACTTGATATTGGTGAGCTGGTAGGAGGCTGCAGCTATAGCTCTGGAAACAGACTCAGCCAAAAGGTCGTGGAGAGAATGGCCCCCAACTCAGCATTGCTGTGGTATAATGAGTGTGGGACACAATGGAAAGGTGTAGGGTTGGCTTGCAGCCCATCTTTGGCTGGACATGCTGTACTTTTGGGTCTGGCCAGCTCCTAATGGAGATGCAGAGGTGTTGGCAGATGAAAGTATGATATAGGTAGATGACCACTGCATGACAGTGTTCTAACAAGCATGTGTAGAACCATGAATACCTGTGTGCCCATCACCTAACCCCTCAGCTGATGTGCTATTACTTCATTTTTAATTTTATGTTTAGGAGTGTTTTGCCTGCATGTATGTCTGTGAACCATTTGTGAGCATGGTGCCATGGAGGCCAGAAGAGGGTGTTGGATCCCCTGGAACTGGAGTTAATATGGTTGGGACCAGCCATGTTGGTGCTAAGAATTGAACCTGGGTCCTCTGGAAGAGCAGCCAGTGCTCTTAACCACTGAGTCACCCCCCACCCACCCACCCACGAACAATTACAGGTTTGGTTCTTCATCTAGAAAGGTTTCTACAGAGGCCTCACAAAGCTGGTGGCAATGTCTAATACCCAGTCTAATACCACATTTCTGTAAGGATTCTTTTAAGTTGTTCAAGACAGGGTTTCTCTGTGTAACCCTGGCTGTCCTGGAACTCACTCTGTAGACCAGGCTGGCCTCAAACTCACAGAGATATGCCTGCCTCTGCCTCCTGAGTGCTGGGATCAAAGGTGTGTGCATTGGTCTTTTGCCTGAATGTATATCTGTGAGAGGGTGTCAGATCCCTTGGACCTGAAGCTACAGTTGTACACTACCATGTAGGTGCTGAGCATTGAACTCCAGTCCTCTCTGCCAGTGCTCTTAATTGCTGAGCCAGCTCTCCAGCCCCTCTGTAAGGATTCTTCCAGTGACCTCTGTTGAAGTTTTTAGTTGTTTTTATTTTTGTTTTTGTTTTTTGTTTTTTGAGGACAAGGTTTCTCTGTGTATCCCTGGCTGTCCTGGAACTTGCTTTGTAGACCAGGCTGGCCTCAAACTCAGACATCTGCCTGCCTCTGCCTCCCAAATGCTGGGATTAAAGGTGTGCACCATCACTGCCTGGCTTAGAGTTTTTGTTTTGTTCATCCTGTTTCTCCCTCACTATTCAACCATGACTTATGAACTGTATTTGATTCTGCCCTTCAGTCTAAGCGACTAAAATCCCATCATCCTTGTTTATAGTGGCATTGAGGTTTGAAGAGATCTGGCCAGTGGTCTGAAATGTCCCCTTCTTGATTTGGGTTACTGGTGGTGATTTTTTTAGTTATAAAGTAATTTCAGACATAAATATCACAAGAACCCGTCTAGGCTTACTCAGTGTCCAGGTTGCTTGTGTGTCTGAATGATCTGTTAGAATTATGGATGCCATCTTATACCTTAGTTTTCCATTGTTTGCCTTTTGTACATCTTACATAAGCAGAACACTGTGGTCAAGATTAGCATGTGGAACATTGGTGGGCACTGTTACCTAGCACTGTTAATGTTTACATTTTGTTCCTTGTCCCAATAATGCCCATCTCCACAGCTGTTTCCCTGGTTGGGATCTAGTCCAGGGCCACTGGTAGGCAACATTTTATTGTGATGTGAAAGGCTATTAGGGATTTGTGGTTATGAACCTCAGCAAGGTGTTCAAGGCTGCTGAGCCCCACTGCCATCACATGGCTCATCTGCTTTGCCTTCCTCTTGTCACCAAGGGAGGAGTCCTCTTTGCTATGAAGTCATACCTTCACTTGGTTATTCCCAGACCCTGTCCTGACACACAGGTCCTGACCCCAAGCATTTTCCCCTAATTTAATGAAAACCAATGCTATTTTTCCTAGTGTTCTAGGGAACTCTTTAGGTCCGTTGCCCCCTGCTCGCACTGCCTTGTTCTTTGCCCTCCTTACTGATAGCTCAAAACCACCTTATGTGCCCCCTCTAAACTTCACCCTTCTCTGAGGTCTCCTCCTAGAAGCCAGAGAGGGGTCCAGGGGGGCCTGAAGACATCTCTTGGCTTTCTGCACTGGCTTCTAGGACATCACCCTCCGGGGGTCCACTCCTCTGAGTCTGTCTTTTCCTTAGCTTTTTAATTATGGACCATCCCTAGCTTAATCTAGGAGCCTGGACCTGAGCAGCCAAGGCAGGTAAAATGTCTGCCCTTTGCTGTGTAGTGTCCACTGTTTGGATAGACAGTCGTGTGCCTTCCTGAGTCTAGAGCCCCTCTATCATCCTTTCTAGTCTAGACTCAACCTTTTGCTCTCAGGGTAGGGAAGATGCCCCTTGCAGAGACAGCACCCAGTGTTTTTGAGTACCATCTTCCTTGCAGAGGTTCTGAGGCCCTCATGGCAAGACTCTTGAGGGTCTATGCCTACCATTGACAGCTGGCAGCCCCTGGCCTGTTTGCCTTCCAGTACTGCTGTGTCTCATGCTCTGATATGCATAAACCAGAAGTTGTATTGTGTATATGATGGAGAATGTGGTCCATTAAACTTCATCCTTTATGATCTCATCCAAGTACAGCCCCTGCTGCAAAACAGACCCACACCAGGTAAGTGTCATTTATGCAGCCTGTGGGGTGGCCCTGCCTGGGTGCACTGGGGAGC
This sequence comes from Peromyscus eremicus, assembly GCF_949786415.1. Classification (NCBI taxonomy): domain Eukaryota; kingdom Metazoa; phylum Chordata; class Mammalia; order Rodentia; family Cricetidae; genus Peromyscus; species Peromyscus eremicus. Next base: position 151,789,349 of record NC_081419.1, on the reverse strand, counting down.
TGAACTCTCTCTACCACTGACTTCACCAGATGCTGAGGTCCAATGTGGAGTTGATACAGCAGGTAATAAACACAGCTTCCCAGAGAAGAAGAAAAGACTGCCACTAGCATTGGATGGGCTCTGCAGTGTGGATGAAGAACCCAGCAGCTAGAGCTTTTGCTGAGGCTGATATAGTGTCATTTGCCACAGCACAGCCTGTGTTCAAGGGCTCAGGGTTGGGACATGTAGCTTGATGACTACAAGTTTCTAAATGTCCTCATAAGAGCATGGTTGGCACAGATGGAGCAGTAGGAAGCCAAGAGATAGAGTCATACTTCTCAAATACTCTCGAATTCTCAGGAAACTGCTGTTACAGGATTTTTTCCCTCTCTAGAACATGCCACCAGAAGTACCTATCGGCCACCCAGCAAGTACCTATAACTTATATGTCACTAAGTGGCCAAAATTATGCAGTGCTCTGTTCTAAAAATAAAGTGTCTTGCACAAAATAACCCTGTACTCCTTGTCATGCTCTGTGCCTGCCTTGCCCATGGACTATTCTGGGTCCCTCCTTGCTGAGGGCTGTGCTCCAGCTTCCTTGATTTATTCTGTATGCATTAATATTTTTTGTCAAAGTTTGCTTTTTATTAATTAAATACCCATCCTTCCTCTGTCCTTCCCAAATTAAAAATTTATGTTCTTTAGTCTCTTCCTAATGAGTGCATTTAAAGCAAACATTTCTTTTTTTCTTTGTATTAGGGCTAGGAAACAAGACCTCATAGCTCATGTAGCCCAGGCTGGCCTCAGACTCTGTGTAGCTGAGGTTGACCTTGAACTTCTGGTCTTCCTGCCTTTTCTTCTCAAGTGCCAGAATTACAGGCAGTTTATGCTGGGGATTGGACCCAGGGCATGAGTACCTCTCAACTCTACCTTCCTCTCAGGTCTACTCCCAGAAGCATTTAGTTACTGTTCTTATACTGTTCAGCCAGAGATGGGCCCAGGCAGGCCCTCAAGACATCCCTTGGCTTTCTGCACTGGTTTCTAGGACATCACCCTCTTGGGGCCAAGGATGTGACTCAGTGGTAGAGCACTTGTAAGGCCCTGGGTTTGATCTCCAATGCTGGAAAACAGAAACAAGACAATGAGATACCACTTCAGTATCAATCAAATATCAGGAGAACAAAACAAAATCTGAAAATAACCAGAGTTAGGAAAGACCTGGAGGAATTCTAACCCTTGTGTGAGCCTTGATGGTGAAATGTGAAGTAGTGCAGCTACTGTGGAGAACAGTATGGTAGTTCTCTGAACAGAACTGCCAAAAGACCCAGCAATTCCACACAGTGTAAATCCAGGAGATTGAAAACAAGAATCAAACTGACATTTGTCTCTGAGCATTCACAGCAGCAGTGCTTATCAACAGAGAGTGGACAAGCAGAATGTTTTGTGGACACCCATGGCAATGTTCAGCCATGAGAAGGATTGACGGTCTGACACCTGCTGTATGGACACTCCTTGACAAACTGGGTGAGATAAGCTAGTCACCAATGTGAGGTCCCTGGATAGATCTGACTCAGAGATGGAAACTTACTGGTGTGTGTCAGGGCAGGCAATGGGATGCCATGGTTAATGAGGACAGAGTTTCTGTTTGGAATGATAAGAGACATTTTGGAAGAAGCTTCTGGTGACGGACACTGTACTGTGTTCTTAATGCCTTGGAATTGTAAACTTGCGAGTGGTGAAAACACCAAATTTTACTATACATATTTGCCAAAGCAGGAACATACAAACCTAGATTTATGAGTCTAGAACACTATACATAAAAAAAAAGAAAAAAATTTCTAAACATGAACAAAAACAATAAAACAGTGAAGGCCCACATCCATGAACCCAGCCAGCCTCCTCCCACTTTAGTGAGTTAGAGCACCTCCTGCTATTTTCTTTCATTTGTAGACAGCTATTCCGATGTCTGCCTCTGCACTCATTTGTGTATTTGAATTGAAATCCAAATACTGGTCCCTTTCCTCTCAGGGTCACTTATCTTGTAGGAATTCCCACATTCTGCATTTCACAAATTCATAGAAATGGTTAACTACTTGTTTCCTGCATCTTCTAGACTAGCCTTCTTGAGTGTCTCCCCCACCCTCCCAATACTTGGGCCATCAGACTTGGTGTAGCTATCTGGTGACATTGAGGCCAACCTTGTGTTTAGGGGCCCAGCCTTGTGGAGACTTTAGACCTAAGGCCTTTTAAAAGGCAGGGGAAGCCGGGTGAATAAGCAGAGACTAGCAGCCTGCAGGGAGTTGCTCTTGGTCTCACTGTGTGCAGGGACTGTACCTAGTCCTTTGCTGACTAAGTATCCTCAGCAGTGTGTGTGAAGGGACAGCCACCGACCTGGATACAAACGATGAAAATGGTATATTTTATGTTTTTTAACCATAAAAATGGCCATTTTGGCATATTCTCAGACACTGAGAATTTACTGGAAAATCTTTTAAAAAAATACAGTATAACCGCTATTGAGGGAAATTTTTGTTTTTTCCTGTTTTCTCACATACCTCCTTACCAAGGTGTGACATTTGTGATACCTTAGCTCATACTTTGAGATACTTTACATGGCTCCTTAATTTCAGCCTCTTGTGCTTTTGAAACTAGCAGCGTTCACATCTTTGAACTCAGTGCATTAATGATCACTTCTTGACTTTAGGAATTTGAGAGCGTGTTTTGCGGTAAGACTGGCAGAAGGCTAAAGCTGACCAGACCCGAATCCCTGGTGACCTGCCCTGCACAGGGCAGTCTGCAGAGCAGCCCCGCCATGGAGATCAAGTGACTGGACTGACCCAGGACCTGGGAGAGAACTGCCGTTCTTTCGGCATCATACACATGCCTGCCATCCCAGAGCTCAGCTCTGAGTCCTCAAGAGGGATGCAGCTCCAGTTGGTGGGACTCCAGTAAGGACTTTGAGAGCACATTTTGTGAAAGTATTTATCTAAGCAAAATACTTACCCACTAATGTCCAGATGACCATTTGAGGATGAAGACATCTTGATAATTAGTAATTTTTCAATTACCTGTCCGACACCATCATGTGTTCTTAACATGATAACTTAAAAAAAATTAACATCCTTTGTAATTTCTTGAGTCTCAAGACTAAAGAAAACATTGCCGTTTACTTATTTTGTTTACTTTTTAAATACGCCCCTTTAGCAATTGGAAGAAGATAAATTGTTCTTAACTAGAAGAGGTTTGGAAACTTTATTTCATTTGTTCTATCACCCCCCTATTTCCAGTCTCATGGTACTCTGTATTGGAAAATGCAGTGCCATTTTAAAACTTTTTGCTAAGAATTTTCCAGAGACTTCTTTTAAAGCTCCTTTTGCCCATAAACATTTTCTCAGTAGATTGCTTCAATGCCCACATTTCCATATTGTGAGTCATTGCTTTATGTGTAATAAATTGTATGTTTGGAACAGAGGTTTCCAGTGAGTAGCTTTATTTATTGTACAGACGGTGCAGTGTAGTTCCTTCAATAAATACTGGGAGCCAGAGATAGTAAGTTTGTAATAGAAAGCAAGGTGAAGTAGACATTAAGTTCCTCACCTTCATCACACTGTAGCCAGTGCTAATCTGAAGGGTTAGCAGATTGCTTTATTGGTAGTCTATTATAGGCTTTATATAAATGTTATGTAAACAAGTCTCTGAGTGTTTTTATCTCATGAAATTGTACAAAAAAAAAAAAAATACACCATCCCTTCCAGATGCTTGGTTTAAAGTCTCCATCTCTAGGGCCTGTGCCTGAGGTATGCTGTCACATGAATTGACTGCCATTAATCCTGTAGATGGGACAGTGACAGTGGTGCCAGTAGATGCTCTTGGGGGCCCAGGCAGCAGGCCAGGAAGGACTAGCGGACTGTAACCAGCCGTACTGTCCATTTCTAGTAACCACACGACTGGTACCTGCTGCCTGCTGGAGTTCGTTACCCGTCATTTCCTAACGTTTATGAGTTCCGAGGACCTGACTTTTCCCCACCCCCTCCTAACACAGCTCCTTGGCAGGCTGAGGTGTCACAAATCCCTGGGGTTCCCTGAGCACCAACAGCTCCAGGAAGGCCAGGATCACCAGGAAGGCCAGGCTCACCGTGAGCACCATCTTGACCATCTTTGCTGATGCCAGGTACACCTTGAGGCCCTAGAAACCAGAAGAGTGCAGTTAGAGACCATGAGAATTCCAAAGCAGCAGCCATTCACAATCTATTTGGAAGATTCTCTATTGGCTTACTTCTGAACCCTTCAAAAGGTCAGAGATGGGGCACTCGGGCACAGAGTCCAGAAGAGCGGAGGCAAAGACAAGTGGCTGGGCAGAAGGTAAGCAGGCACAGCTGAGGCCAGGCTAGCCAGATAATCTCGTGTCCTGAAGACACAGTGCATTCTGGTCCCAGAAGGCTTGTGGGGTGCATGTCAAGAGCATATTTGGAGAGATAGCTCAGCAGTTAAAAATCACTGGCTCTTCTTCCTGAGGTCCTGAATTCAAATCCCAGCAACCACGTGATAGCTCATAACTGTCTATAACTGTAGTCTCATGGAATTTGGTGCCCTTTCCTGGTATGATGCTGTACATGCAGACAACAACACTTCTGTACATAAAATACATAAATAAATGTTAAAAATAAAAAAGCATATTTGAGGTTGGCAGGCAGCCTGGGAGGAAGTTGGGGAGCTTTCGCTACGGGTGGTAGGCCATAGCCATTTTCCAACATGATGTGACCCAAATGTGAGGGCACAGTTGGGAGTGGCAGCTTAAGGCAACATAGGTGGAATTGTAGCCTGGAGCTGCCAACAGGATAGGATGGCAAATGAACAGTTGTGGCAGGGGTGCTACAAAGAGAAGGGAGGTTGTACCTCAGGGAGAGGGGCTATACCTCATGGAGGAGGGTAATGAGCCTTATGAGGTGGGGGCACCTTACAAAGGAGAGGGGTTGTGCCTCACAGAGGAGGCAGGGAGGGTCACCTAAGCACATATATATGGATAGAGGAACCCAGAGAGGAGCACTCCCTGGGATACATAGTTGCAGACTAAATTCCTCAGGAGGACTGCAGATGGCATGAATTCATCCTCCCACTTCAGCCTCCAGGGTGCTGAGATCACAAGTATGCCACCACACCCCCCAGAATTCAGTTTTTTTATGTTAAGACACTGAAGCATGGCAGGCAGGATGACTCAGCAGGTAGAAGTATTTGCCTATGAAGCCAGTAACTTGAATTTAATGTCCAAAACTCATTTAAAAGTTGAGGAAAACTGACTCCACAAAGTTGTTGTTTGACATCTGTTGTAGAATATTATTTTAAGGTGTGTTACTTTTGTTTATGGTGCATTTGTTTAACTCTGTGAAGCTGTGTTACTGTGCCTGTCTAAAACACCTGATGGTCTAATAAAGAGCTGAATGGCCAATAGCAAGGCAAGAGAAAGGATAGGCAGAGCTGGCAGGCAGAGAGAATTAACAGAAGGAGAAATCTGGGAGAGGGGGGATATAGGAGCAAGAGAAGGAGGAGGACATCAGGGGCCAGACACCCAGCAATGGAGTAAGAGAGAAAGGAATACAAAAATAGAGAAAGGCAAAAGTCCAGAGGCAAAAGACAGATGGGTTAAAGTTAAGAAAAGCTGAAATGAAACAAGCCAAGCTAAGGCCAGGCATTTATAATTTATAAAAAATAAGCCTCCACGTGTGATTTATTTGGGAGCTGGGTGGTGGGTCCCCCAAAAGAGTAAAAAAAAATCCAACAACATTTTGGCACCCAACCTGGGACTCAAATTTCCATAGACCCCGAGAAAGCTTAAAAAAAGTATGGCTCCTTTAAGAATTTTTGCCAGATAGTTTCTGCCAGACAGTGAGCTCTTGAGCAGCTAGTATGTTAAGTAGGAACAAAAAAAAACCTAAGTAAAAAAATCAGTTAAAAAATGCCCACCACAGCGCAAACATCAGCATTCTAGAATTCTAGGAAGGTTGAATGCAGTTCTTGGTCATGAACCTCTGACCAGGGTGTGAGCTTTAGACTTGGCTTTCACTACCTGAGAAGCCAAGAGAGTCATGCAGAGGATCCAGGTGTCTGTTAGCAATTTAAAGTTTTGCTCACACAGTCAAAAAAGGCTAAAAGATACACAGTAAAAGAGTCCAGATTGAAAAAAAACTCTAAACAGGTTTCCATGTTTTACAATATGGGTAGGCTTAAGAAAGAAAGAATATGGGGCCGGAGAGATGGCTAAGCAGTTAAGAGCACTGGCTGCTCTTCCTGAGGAGCTGAGTTCAATTCCCAGCACCCACATGGCAGCTCACAGCTGTCTGTAACTTCTGTTCCAGGGGATCTGATGCCCTCATACAGACATACCTGCAGGCAAGACACCAATGTACATGAAATAAAATTAAATAATTTAAAAAAAGAAAGAATATGGGTATAGATAGTCATAGAAAGAAATAGTTTAAAAATAAAGTCTTTAAAGAGAGAGTAAAAGTAATATAAAATAAAAAAGCCACATAAGATGGGAAACACACAAGGATTTTGGATCCTGTATACTATTGTGTTATTTTGAATTTTTTGATTGTTAATAATCAAACCACAGCTGCTAAGAGACATGGGATTGAAAGAGGGACTGATTAAATAAACCAGTCTAGATACTTTAGGAATGCCTTAACTTTTAAAAAGTAAAAAATTCATTTGTCAAATAGAAGTCAAAAATGCTTTGGAGTTTTGGTCCCACAGGAGACGAGAGGTTGTGGATTCCTTCAGGAATAATATGGATCGGGTTTGATCGGGGGAGACCTCCTGAATCTTGACAGGTGATAACTATCAACAAAGGCTACTGCTGGTCTTCCCAGGACTTGGTCATTATCTAAAATTTTCTCAGGGACCCCTAAAGATGACTTCACCCATAGCCAGCAGGAAGCAGTTGAGAGAAAACTATGTCCACGTTCCCAAGAGCTGGGGGGTGTGGGTGGTTTTTGGTTATTTGGTGGGTTATGGATGTTTGTTATCATTAGAGGAATATAGACTATTGATACACTGTATATATATTTTTACGCTTGTTTAAAGGATTTTTGTATATTGATAAAAATTTAAGGTTATTTTTGTTACAACACTGTATGTATGTTTCTATTTTTGTTTGAGGCATTGTGCCTATGCAGTTCATTTGGAAATGTAGTGTTTTAAAGCTATTATTATAAACTATATAGGATAATCAGTAACACAGGTTAGTAATAATCAAAATTGTAGATATGTTAAGTATGCTTTCCAGATCATACAGAGATCTATTTTAGATAGATAGTCTTCAAACCTTTCAAAGACCTAAAGAATATGGTATTTAAAATTTTTTTTAACTTAGGGCTTTCCATGACAATGAGACACATCTGCTCCTGGCAGTACCAACTTACTTCAGAGATGATGGACATCAAAGAAATTCCTGATGGAGTTTGCTTTCAATGTGGCAAGGCAAATTGGGCAAATGGACTGCTTGGCAGTATGTTGTATAAACTGGACATGCAGAACCCACAGGAAAGTGACCACTGAACTTTGCCAAAACAAAGTGGGATGGTCCTTTAGGGTTCCTGCTTCACAGAAGAAACTGCCAGACATTCTGCAGGCTACAGAGGAAAGTGACTGACAAATTTTGCCAATGTAGGCAGGACAGTCTTTCAAATTTCCTGCTTCATTGAAAACTCTGTCAGATACTATGGGCCTGTAGGCTGAAGATGGATGCCTCAACATCTTTGGGTGACCGTCCAGGCAGTAAGATGTCTTTGTCATTTCTAGAGTTTTTGGAAGTTGTTTGCAATGCACTTTTTGTTTACTTAAATAATAATATATCCATCTGGGGCCTTTGATGGATTTGAAGACTAGATAGTTATAGTTGCAGTTTTCCTTGGGTATGATAGGGAGTAAATTAGGTATAAAATTTTGGATTCACTAAGATAGGATAGATTATGGAGTATTTTCTTTAAATTTACCAGACACAAATGAATTGGAATTCAGCACATTGTGAATGTAATCCTTACTTGATAATTGTTCTTATTGTATACAGTCTTACCTTTCATTTTTGTTTGGAAAAAAAGAGGGGAAATGTTGGGGAATATTATTTTAAGGTGTGTTACTTTTGTTTATGTTACATTTGTTTAACTCTGTGAAACTGTGTTACTGTGCCTGTCTAAAACACCTGATGGTCTAATAAAGAGGTGAATGGTCAACAGCAAGGCAGGAGAAAGGATAGGCAGAGCTGGCAGGCAGAGAGAATAAATAGAGGGAGAAATCTGGGAGAGGAGAGATCTAGGAGCGAGAGAAGGAGGAGGACATCAGGGGCCAGACACCCAGCAATGGAGTAAGAGAGAAAGGAATACAAAAATAGAGAAAGGCAAAAGTCCAGAGGCAAAAGACAGATGGGTTAAAGTTAAGAAAAGCTGGAAAGAAGCAAGCCAAGCTAAGGCCGGAAATTTGTAATTAATAATAAGCCTCCACGTGTGATTTATTTGGGAGCTGGGTGGTGGGTCCCCCAAAAGAGTAAAAGAAAAATGCAACAACAAACATCCACATCCACATGTGTGTTGTAGTACATATGTATGTATGTATGTGCACACAGGTGTGCACAGGCACATGCACACATACAGCATAAAAAGAAAAAAATCATTAAATGTAAATGTAGTCAATTAAGAGAGATAATTAGCTGGGCAGTGGTGGTACACTCCTTTAATCCCAGCACTTGGGAGACAGAGGCAGGTGGATCTCTGTGAGTTTGAGGCCAGCCTGGTCTACAGAGTGAGTTCCAAGACAGCTAGGGATGTTACACAGAGAAATCGAAAAAACAAAAACAAAAACAAAATGAAGAGAGGGAGATAATTTTCTGGAATAGTATATTTAGTAAAATAGAAATTAACCAAACCTACTTAGCTAAAATTAGATACAGAAAAATTAGTGATCACTGATTATTACTGATTATCCATTATTTCTAAATACCGAAGAGATTATAAAAGCAGTTCCTAACCAGCTCCTTAATGCTTTACCAAGTGAAAAACATTTCCAGTCCTCCCCGAGAAGACCTGTGTGAGGACAGTGGCCTACCTTGGGGCCCCTGGTCCCCAGCAGGTCCATCCACTCCTGCACCTGCTGTACCCTTGTCTCCTCTGTCACCCTGGCTTCCTGCAGTGAGGAAAGACATAGACATGTCAGAATGGCTGCCCATCCACAATGATGGCCTTTTCTATCTTGTTTCCACAGAGCTGGCTGCTTTTAAGTATTTCCTGAAGCAAGGCTGTTCACCAAGGTGCAGCTTAGCAGAAGTCTGACCAGAGTAGCACACCTACATCCCCAACACAGCAGCTGACACCACCCTTACCTCCAAAATCACGAATGGAATTTTACTTTTGTTTGAAAAATGTATGCCTCTGAAACAATTGTGTTATTTGATGTTCATGTTTTCAATATGAGTTTTGACCCACAGCTTATCAAAGGATACTTTGTTTTTATTTTATTTTAATTGAGACAAGGTTTTAGTCTGTGATCCAGGCCTGGAGCTCACTCTGTAGCCCTTGCTGGCTTCCAACTCACAGTGATCCTCCTGCCTCATTTTTTCAATTGCTGGGATCACATCTGGCATTAGAATGTTTTAAAATATCCCCTAAGTGTTCTTCAAAGCTTTCTTCTCTATTTTGGTCTGGTCATGGTCACACAGTGCTGGAGCAACAGTGCCATAATAGATCACTTACCCAGCATGCACAAGGTCCTATATTAAATTCCCAGCACCTCAAGAACAACAAAACTAAACAGCAAACAACTTCCAGTGGCACAGATACAGCAGCACTGGTCTTCTGGCTTGAGTTCTAGAGCACCAGACACATGTGCGGATGTGATCATGGTCAAGTCTAAGGCTATTGCTGCTTGCTGGACTATTTTACACAACTGCTGTTAGGATTGGTGCTGTGGTCTGCAGTTGCCAGTGGTCTGCAGAGGCTGCCCCACTATTGGGGGTTTAATGCCTTCAGACACCCACTGGTTCCATGTGGTGAACCTCAACAGAGGACTCAGCATTGTGCTTTCAGGGACGGGAGAACAGATACAGCAATGACCATGTCCTGAGCTTGATGTCTGAGAAGGCCTAATCAGATATGTACATTCTCTACAGTGGGCTCATGGCATCCTAATGCATACTCAAAATTAAAAGTGCCAAGTACCTCACACAAAGTGGACAATGTGGCATATCCACTTTCAAACAGAAATCAGGTTTGTGTTGCCATCCCAGCAGGCTTCCTGAGACCTTGGGTGTCTCTGTCATGGCCTTTAGTGTCCAACTGTTTTTCTCAGATCATCTATACAGGCACATAATGCTCTAAATTTTATTTTCAGTCTAGAAGGAATACAGATACCCTTTTGGAGAAAATCCTATATGTTTTTAAAGATGGCAGTCACAGATGGCACAGACTGCCTGAGAAGACCACACTCTGGAGAAATGACCAAGAAAACAGTCATTTGAAAGTTGATTTGCACAGACACTGCACTGAGAAGAGATGAATTCTCCATGTTTGCTCTCCAGTGTTGAAATTCCTCAATCTCCAAGGATTTTAAAAACAGGTAAAAAAATGATATGCAAATTATACCAAGTCTATCAACCTACCAAAGTTTTATGTGTAACCTTGGAGAAGACAAGGGACTCAGAGAATAACTTCCCATACAGACTATTTTCTTAAGCCACTTTTGGGGAGCAGGAAGCTCTTGGCAAATCAATCAGAACTAGGTGGAATCAGGGGCTTCAAATTTGTCACCAGGGTGACATGAGGCTTGAGAGGTCTGCATTTTAAAATACACAAATTGCAAAGGTTTTTGGGAAAGGCTAGTGTCCATCAGTTCAGTGTGTCATGAGAACCCCCAGTTTGTCCCTGATACCCCAGCTTTCTTCAAGCAAGCTGTCCATAGTATGTGCTGGTAGCTGTGACACCAACAGACAAGTTGTGAGGTCTGGCCTGTCTCTCCCTTTCAAAGGCTCCTTGATTTATATCATCTTAAATACGGTTTGAATGAGTTGTTTTTAATTTTTGCAACTGACATTGTCATGTACTACCAGTCCTCATTAAAGTCTGAGCTCTTGAGTGAATTGGGTTCCTATTATTTATTGCTCACATCTCCAACAAATTTTGTCCTGGTGGTATTTGGGGAAAATATCACATTTCAGATTACTGTGCTTCCTACAGAATGGTAAGAAATTACCTGTGGTGCCCTCAGAAGCACAAAGACCCAGCCCTCTCAGAGTCTCCCTGAATGAGTCCTGCTATGTATATGGTATAGCGAGGTTGTTGATTGCATCTTTATAGCATTTCCAGGTGACCTATGTAGACAGTAGGACTGGGGGACACTAGGCCATCCTAAATGTGTGTTGCTCTCAGGTCTCATGACCATGAGGCCAATCAAGGGCAGAAATGGCAATCTCTCATTCAGGTGACGTGGACCTGAATATCCCTTGAGTGCTGTCCTCCCTGGACCTCAGGAGGAAGACATCTCAGCATGGGAAGGCAGGACTGTGCTGTTCAGTGCTGTAGGAAGTGAGAGTTTCCTCATGTGGCTGAGACAGTGCCATCACAGTGGCATGACCATGTCTTGCTCGGGTCAACTAACTTACCTCTGGGTCCAGGATCTCCCAGCTCCCCAGTGGGACCTCGGTATCCAGGGGGACCCCGAGCACCAGGGTGGCCAATGGATCCTGGAGGGCCTGGGGGTCCTGGGGGGCCAGCTGGACCAGGCCTGCCGATGGAGCCTGGTGCTAAGGGCTTCCTCAGGTGTGCAGCCAACTGTGCGATTTGCTCTTTTGGAAAACAGGGTGCCAAGTATGTACTTCAGAGAGGATTATCAAAATATTTTCATGCCAAGTATAACATAGCTAGCTATCTTTCAGAAGGGAATTTTCAATTACTGACCAAAAATGGTTATTAACTGCTCTAGGGTATGCCAGGGGAAATGAGAGTCCCCCTTCTCTCAGAACACCTCACATGCTAGATGAGAAGTTCAAAGTCACTCAGGGAAGGAAGCATCCCTCCCAGCCAAAGGGCACAGTGGTTTGTTTCTTCCTTCTAATTGTTTTTTGTTTTTTGTTTTTTGAGACAGAGTTTCTCTGTATGCCCCTGGCTGTGCTGGAACACTCTTAGACTAGGCTGGCCTTGAACTCAGAGATCTGCCTGCCTCTGCCTCCCAAGTGCTGGGATTAAAGGTGTGCGCCACCACCACCCAACTTCTTCCTTGTAACTGTTGCACTCAATAGTTAGTTGGGGCTTCTCTGAGTACCCTGCATTGTGGTAAGCCCTGGGAAGAGGGGTAGTCCTCCTTGAAGTCAGAGTACAGGCAGGGTGGGGAGGACAGTGGCCAAGGGGAAGAAGCTGTGTGAGGGGTAGAGGGGTGTACTGGAGACTCACCGCTGATCATCCCCCCACACAGCTCCCTGATGCGCTGTTCACTGGCTTCCTTGCCCTGAAATTCACCCAGGTTCATCAGCAGGTGCACCAGTAACCCTCACTCCCAAAAGAACTGATAGTTCACAAAAAAACCATGATCCAAACCCAGTACAAGTCCAACACCCACAACACAAGAGAAAGGAAAAGCCACGAACCGGAACTCCAGGCTTCCCTGTGATGCCTGGGACACCCTGCACGCCTTGGAGGCCCAGTGGACCTGGGGGACCAGGTACACCCTGGACTCCACTGGTGCCATTGGGGCCCTGGATACCTTTGGGGCCCAGTTCCCCTCGGCTTCCAGACTGCAGAAAAACAAGAGGAAGGGGTCAGAGTGAGCCCTCCTTGGGAAGGCTTGAACCTCAGGAGTGAGTGGCCACCAGATCTCAGATCTAGGCAGTACCTTACAGGGCAACTACCCACCCAGAGGTGGATGGGAGCCTGTGGGCTCCTTGGATTTGTTGTCTGCCAGGTACTCACCTCTCCTTTTTGTCCAACGGGGCCATTGGGACCCTGTGAAGAGGAAGTAAGTATATGCTTTAACTATGGGGTGTGTGGAAGTGGCTGTAAAAACTGACCTAGCACATGATCAGTGGAGGACAGCACTCAAGCTCACACTCAAGCTGCCCCTCCCCCACATGCACACACTGGCAAGGCTCTTCCCTTTCACCTACTGATGCTATTTTAACAACTCTTTCCCTGAAATTTGATTTTAGTGGCTACATGGTATCTGCTCTTACACCTGCCTGGCTTGCTTCCTCCCAGTCTCTTCACTACAGTATTATAAATGCTGAATTTTTCCTCCCTGGGACTCTGGGCCTTTCCCTAGCTGGGGCCTTAGAAATGATTGGCCCCAAGTGTGTAAGTGGACTGATTGGGCCCATCTATTGGCTGTGCTCACAACTGTAAGCTGATTGTCCACAGCTAAAGCAGGAAAGGACAGAGGGTGAGGTCCCCACCTGGCTCACCATTATGGTAGCTGGCACCACGCAGAGGTTGCTAGCTGGCAGGGGCTGTCCCGCACAGCCACTGCGTACCACTCCATCAGTTTAAGAGTGATCAGGTGGGGCTGATTCTAAGGCTCTGTCAAGAATTTGCCAAAATAAAGTACAATCAACTAGGATTATTTGCGAAAGGCCTAAGAAGTTCACAGTGGCCAGTGGTTGCTACCTGAAAGCAGGATCCCTAGAGCTGGGCTTTCTCTGTGTCACTTAGACAAAAAGGAAAGACATCACTATAGAATTGAAATCCCTGGCCACCTTGAAACCAGAAAGGCCTTTCCATTTGAATTCCAAGGCAATTCTATTCCTGGTGCCTCCAGGAGAGCTGTGAGTGACCTGGTGAAAGCTTCTACTTTATAATAGGCCCAAGTTCCAGCTCTGAAAGTGGGGCTTTCTCCACTCAGACCTTAACAGTGGCTGATTCAGGCAAGGTGACTTTCCTAGGCAGAATGTAACAAGGCTCTCGGAGAGCCCTAACCTCAGCAGGGAATCACCCTGCCTGTGTCTTCTGGACCCCACTCTCCCCGACCACATACACTCTAACGGGACAGCAAGGCCTGGGCACTTGGTGGGTGCTATTCATACCTTACCTGCCATCTTCAGATACCTCATCAACAGGACAGTTCCCACCCAAACTGACCAGGTGGTTCTCAGTTGGCAGTAAGGGGTTCAGACATACTCACCAGCTCTCCTTTGTCCCCTGGAAGACCATCAGAACCTGCAATGCCCTGAGGACGACACACTAGAGTTACCATTGGCTCCTGCCCACCTGAAGCCACTAGTCTATTACTACTGATCCTAAGACTGAGACCAGAGTCCAGGCCAAGATCCTGTACTTGAAGGAGTTCCCAAAGCAACACAAGAAACCAAAAGCCACAGCCCAAGAGGATCACAAAGCTGAAGTCACTTATTTGCACAGTGAGGCTTTCCTGCTAGGTAGCACACCTCCATGTGTTATTCTAGGTATTATACAGAGAAGCTCTGGAACACTCAGAGATGAGGAAGCAGTTGCTTCGAGGATGGACTGGAGCAGCTATCACAGCCCACCCTCGCTGAGCTGTTTCAGGGAGGAAAGGGCTTCAGAGAGAAGCCACACAGCTCTAACCTGCTTTTGCAACACAAGCCTTAGAGCCCAGGCTTTACTTCTCTTCACTCCTTTTACAAAGCCAGTTTCCCTAATCAGAGGTAGGTTGTTTTGTTTTGTTTTGTTTTTTCATCCAAGGGCCATATAGTGATCATTTAGGTAACTATTGTACCCAGTAAAGCAGCTGACTCTGTCCCTTCTGATGCCCAGGGCTGTGCTAAGCAGGGATGGAAGAAAACAGAAGCAATATGGAGAGAGAAAGAATTGGAGGAGCCTCCCAAGAGTTATGAAAGTAAATCCACAGCCAGATGGCTTAGAGCTGACCTGACCATGCCTGGGAATTCTGCTCACCTGGCCTCCTTTAGGGCCTGTGGCACCACCTGGACCCTGGGCAGAGAGAAGGATCTGGATTAGAAGAATCCTGGGGATCCCCACAGGGTGTCACTGCCCTGCATAGCACATAGAGTAGGCATAAAAATTTCTCCTATGGCAGGGGCTCAGAACCAGACCCCAGCTCCAGCTGCCAAATCTAAGTCTATAGATAATAGCAACACACAGCCCTCCATGCCCCACAGGTCCTTCAAGGGCCAGTTTTTCCAGGACAGCAGCTGCCTGTCACTCCTAGTGGACAATGAATTCTTTAAATCAGCTATTGATGTCTGTGACTTATGTAGGTATCTCTCTCTCTCTCTCTCTCTCTCTCTCTCTCTCTCTCTCTCTCTCTCTCACACACACACACACACACACACACACACACACACACACACAGAGCTATTTGCTTAAATGGTGAAGTGTATGTTTAGAGGGGAAAAGTACGAGGCTTCCTCAAGATCTAAAGGTGAAGCCTGGATCTGGCTCAGCTGTTAAGAGCACTGGCTGCTCTTATAGAGAACCTGGGCTTAGTTCCCAGAACCACATCAGGTAGCACACATCTGTAACTCTAGTTCCAGGGAATCAGACACCACCTCTGATATCCTTGGGCTCCTGCATGCACACAATACACATACATACATGTGAGCAAACATACCCATATACATAAAATAAAAATAAATCTTTTTTAAAAAGAGAATTCAAATGTGAAAGTAAAGGCAAGAGCTATCCAAGGAAGGGAAAGCCAGAAAAAAGCGCCCCAGCCTGAGACTGGAGCGGGCACTAGCACTGCCACCACCACCTTTCCCTCCATTAGCTTTGGGTCCTTGGAGTTGTTGGCAAGCTCCCTAACCCTTGGAATTTCCTGCCTGGAGGTTAATAAAGCACCTCTTGTCCCTGCTGTGTGGTTTCTGTGGCTCCCTGTGTCTGTAGAGGTGCCCTGGAGCCTCCAGTGCCTGAATGCACACATCGTTAGAGCGCTTGTCCCTGCCCAGTGAGGACCAAGAAAGCAATCACATAGCCCCTAAGTGTATTGGCCCAGGCCCTAGACCAGACCTCTAACCTCCTCCCAGGAGATCCCAGGTCTTACCTACTAGTCAGTGAGGACCTCAGTAAGCCACAACTCCCCTAGGCCCTGGCCCTGTAGAACACCATGGTCACTGGCTGCCGTAGGACCAGCAGCAGAGTCTTGGAAAGTTACATGTTTGAAACATTGGGGTCATTCAGGTCTTAGCTCACACCCAACAGATAGCCCAGGACCTAGAGCCTCAAGTCACTGCCTCTACCCTTGCCCCAGTTACTGGTTCTTCTAGACTTGCATGTGGAGCTTGTGATAGAGCAGTGCGTATTCTAGATCCCCTCTTGCCCAAGAACACCAAAAGAATGAGCAATAAAAGGACCAAGGGCACCTATTCCCAGAGTTGATGCTACTGTCCCTGCCACCCATGTGGAAAGGAGTAGACTGCTGCGGGTTTGGGTCTCTGTAGACTGGTTAGAGCAGAGGGACACAGGAGAGACACTTACCCGGTCACCCACATCACCCCGTAGGCCTTGGGGGCCTGGAAGGCCAGGGTCTCCTACGTTGCCCTTATGGCCCTGTGGATTGGATAACATCCCAGCTAGTTAGCATCTGTAAGAACCCAGCCAGGATCCTTCCTCTGCCCAGTCAACCAGGGCTCACTGCCCTGGCTCAAACCCTTACTACACCTTTACCCACCTGGAAGCCACGGACGCCAGGGGCCCCAGGAGGACCTTGTGGGCCAAGGGCTCCCTAAAAGACAAAGGTATAAGTTGTTATTGTGAGGTCCATGGAGGCCCTAGCAGTCTTTGTGACCCAGGAAACCCAGTTATGCCTCCCTAGGATGTTGGGTGGACAGTAAATGATCTTAAGCCATGTCACTAAGTTACTAGGTTTGGAGGCACAAGCACAGACACCTTCTGGGGCAATTAAGTGTGGGGAGCAGATCTCAGGGTGTACATATAGTCTCTATATAAATTGTCAGCCTGGCTCAGTGTCAAGTACCAATGCCCCGTGCCTTCCACAGGGCCCTAGAGAAGGTTGAGTCCACAGGTTATAGTACAAGGCTTGAGATTTCCACCTAAACTTGCCAGGGTCTCAGCTGCACAGTGGCATGAAGAATCTAAGGCTAAGGTAGCCCAGCATGGCACCAATATTCCAGAGAGTGAGGGATAAAGAAGGTGAGATTCCCCTATCTCCTACTATCCCCAGGTTTCACGGACTTGGCCATTTGTATACCCAAAGTGCTACCCCTTCTTGCCCATAAACTATGCCTCTGTGCCCATTATCAGTGAGCTGTCCTCCCACTCACCACTGAGCCCCTGTGACCAGCCTCACCACGCTCCCCTGGAACACCAA
Organism: Peromyscus eremicus; assembly: GCF_949786415.1. Classification (NCBI taxonomy): domain Eukaryota; kingdom Metazoa; phylum Chordata; class Mammalia; order Rodentia; family Cricetidae; genus Peromyscus; species Peromyscus eremicus. Next base: position 151,772,069 of record NC_081419.1, on the reverse strand, counting down.
CATCTCCCTGAAAGGGAAGAAAAGGTAAGCGCAGGATCCCCTTTGACAAATGTGAGAAGGGACAAGGTCCCTGTGTACACATGGAGGGAGGAGTAGAGTCCCTGTGTATACATAGGAAAGGGGCAGAGCCCATGTGTACATGGACCATGGGAGGGGCAGGTCCCCGCATGCACAGACAAGGCAGAATCTCCATATACATACAGGGGAAGGGCAGGGTCCCTGTGTCCACATGGGGAAGGAGCAAGGTACTCCTGCGCACATGTAGAGAGGGCAGGGTTTCCCTGTACACACACTGGAGGGTAGAGCCCTTGGCAAGACAGGCTCCATTACCAGAGAGGGAAAGGGGGTGGGGGAGGGGCATCGTCCTCCTATGTACACATAGGGAAGGGTTATGGATACTCACAGGGATACCTGGCTCTCCAGAGGGGCCAGCCTCACCCAGCTCCCCAGCTCTACCCTGGAGAAGTGCGGAGACAAGAGAATGCTATGTTCCCTCCATCCATCGCCAGAGTACTTCCTGCTGTGCCTCCCCTCTCTGAGGGAAAGCAGCCACCTACCAGTTCTCCTTTCTCGCCTTTGGACCCGGCTCGTCCAGGGAGCCCCTGCCAGGACAGGGGTCAGGGTCAGGGTTGAAGTCAAGATAACAGTCTAGGTCAAGGCTGGAATTTGGATTAGGGATAGCACTAGGAATAGGTTCAGAGCTAGGAGCCAGGATCAGAGCCAAGACGGCAGAACCCATGGGGGGCATGCATGCAAAGAACATTCACAGTGCGGCCGCACAGCGTGCGCAAAGGCCGTGTGCATAAGCCAGAGCAAGTGCCCCAAAGGGTAAAGCTGACGCACACGGCACTCCCACAGCCTCCCCGGCCTGATGCAGAGCCCCTGCTAGCACTCCCAGGCAGGGCCCACAAGGGTGACCCCACAATATCCAGGATGAATACAGGCTCGTTTGCACTTGGCCCCCACACGAGAGTACAGATATGCTAAAGTAGGTCCCTGTCCTCCCACACCAGGGCTGTGCCAGACCCCAACAGAGTCATTCCTAGGACATCTGAAGGAGCTAATCCCAGAGCAACTAAGCTACCTAGCTTGGGCACTCACCGGCAGCCCATTGGGGCCCTTCTCTCCGGGCGCACCGTTGCGACCAGCCTCTCCCTGCAAGGACAGTGATCAGGGTCTGAAGAAAAATGATGCTGAGACCTAGGGCAGCTGAACTCCTCTCCCACCTTCTCCCAGCAAGCACCCTGCCAGGCACCAACCTTCTCGCCATCAAGTCCTAGTATGCCATCCTGGCCATCCTTGCCTGGCATGCCCTAAGGACAAATGACAATGTTAGGCCCTTCAGATGGAGAACCACTTTGTCCTCGGAGAAACCCCTTCCTTACTCTCTAAACTGAGAGTGGCTGTGTTTTCCTGGCTAGTGGCTATCTGTTGCCCTCAGAGACCTTGCAAGGGAGTGTGTAGACAGGGTGCCCAGGCCCTCAGCATACCCGTCTGTGTTCATTGGCCCTATTCTGCCACCCTTCCTTCTCAGGTGTCAGATAAGCTTGACCGTTGACTACCAATTTCTGTAGGGTTATGGTAACTGCAGAACTACAGGCTCCAGCAAAAGGGAGATGTGGGCTGCTGTGGGGAGGTGTTTCAGGCTGCTGGGAGCTGCTAGGTGCTGCTGCAGGTTTCTGGGAGCTGTTGGGGCTGCTGGAAATACTGGGGTCTTCTGGGGAGGCTATGGATTTCTGGGGCTGCTATAGCAGTTGGCAGGTGCTGCTGTGGGTTTCTGGGAGCTTCTAGGCTGCTGATAGTGCTGGGTTCTGGGGCTTCTGGGAATTGCTGAACCACCGTGGTTCAAATGACAAGGAGGTACTGGCAGGATAAACTACTTACAGTACAGCACTTTTGAGTGGGGTCCCTGACCCATCACAGGTCACACACTTGTGTGAGTGAACTATGTGAAGCAGGACCCTGTGTATGGAAGGGACTGTGGAAAGAGAATCTGAGGAGTAGCAACGTTGGGACAGTTTATGTGTCTATGGCACCGTGCTTGATGCCACAAATACCTGAGATACTCACTGGTTCTCCACCTGGTCCGGCCACTCCAGGGATTCCTTTGGGACCAGGTCTGCCCTAAAGGAAACATGGGATGGACACAGCTGAAGTTGAGACCCTGAGGAATATCCCATCCTGCCTCACTATGTACCCACAGGCTCAGCTACACATGCCCAGCTTTGGGGACATCAACTGGAGACAAGTGTCATGGTTCATCCCAATCACTGAAGACAGGCTCCATTACCAGGGCTTCTTGAGGCATGTGGCACCCTTAGGATTTGTGGACACTGTAGCACTGCTCAGCCACGGGTCTTGGGTGGGAAGAAGAGGTTTGGAGGCTGACAGAGGCAAATATTTGTTGATAACCCCTTCTTTTCAGGAGCCTGGGTGTCTACATAGCGCCTGTCCACATGCCTCGCTATAGAGTCTGTAGCTGGACAGTCTGAGATTAGTGAAGTTGGGGGAGGAAACTACCTGTCTAGCTCCTAGGGCTGGAGCCAGGATCTGAGTTCAGTGGCCCATGCCCCAGCCTCTGCCAAGAGCTTCTCACTGCTGGCTGCTCTGGAGTCTCCCATATGGGCTCTGGGTGTTTGTTGGGGGCAGGGAAAGGGCTGGGACCCTCAGGTCCAGGCCCCATTTCTAGCATTATACCCCTTCCAGAATAGGGTACAGCATGAAGAGCCCCCATGCCCCCAGCAGGGGCCCTCTAAGTGTCCTCCACCCCCAACTCTAGTCAGGAATTAGATCAGGCTCTTTCACAGACAGGTCCAGAGAACTAAGCTCCTTCTCACTTACCAGCTCACCCTTAGGGCCTCGGAACCCTTCTGGACCTCTTTCACCTCTGTCACCCTAAAAAAATAATGAAGGGGTAGGGACAGTGTTAACAGCACAGAGAAGGCAGGAAAGCTGTGGATCCCAGCTGAGGCCCCTTCCAGGTTTTGCCTGGTTTAGCCCTCTAGACCTAGTCAGAGGCAGCCTGCTGCTGCAGAAGGTCACATGGGACAGTGACACACCCCCACGCCCAGCTCATAGGCAGACAACAAAGGAGGCGGATCTCCCATGAAGGTCAGATGCCCCATGTTCCAGCTGTGCTGTCAAGCCACATGCCCTATGCTACTTCTCATGTGCCCTGGACCTCACAGACACACCACCTCTTGGTGTGCTCTCAGTACCCCACGTATCTACGGACAGCTCATCCTGGGACAGGACTAGGGGAAAGCCAGTGGCACTGAGGGTGGCATTTGTGTGAATCAGCAGCAGGACAGTGGGGCTGAGGGCCAAAGGGTCTGGGTCGGTGTGAGGTCCACCCTCCAGCCCAGACAGATACATACCACTTTTCCAGGTGCTCCTGGGATCCCAGGGGGGCCCCGAAACCCAATGGGACCCTGTAGAGGAGAGAAGACATTTGAGTCCTCCCACAGAAACACATACCCAGGAGGAGGCTCCAGCCCAGCCTCAAGCTGCCAGCCAGCAAGAGCCCTGAGATGCTGGCTGCTATGGCTCTTTCATCTTGAACCCAAGTAGAGTCTGGGTAGGGACAATCCCAGGCACTCAACTACCAGGACTGACCTCAGTTGACCCACCGCCCTCCATGGAGCCAGCAGCACTTACCCGGTCCCCAGGGGGCCCAAGTGGCCCTGGAAGTCCTTGTAATCCTCGTGGGCCCTGAGAGAACAGAACCAGAGCTACAGGGGCCAGACGACACGTCTACCTGAACACCCACCATAGGCCTTGCCTCTGAGTCCCCCAAGGCCTTGGCTATCTTCCCTAGAAGTACTTGACTTCAAATGAAGCCCCTGAAGGGAACAACACTAGCCTTGGCATCAGCCTGGATGGGACCCTCTCTCAAGAGCTGGTTAACTGTACCTGAAGTCTAAACTAACTTCCCTTGGTGACCATCAAAGGGCTTCCACCTCACCACCCTGATCCCTCCCTAGCCTCACCTGTAGCCCCACGGTGCCTGGGATGCCAGGAGGCCCAGGGGGGCCAGGGTTACCCTACAACAGAGAAAGCAGTAGTCATTGTTCCACTAGCTCTTCTAGCATCTCTCATCTCCCACTGGTCCCCTCCCATGAGCCTGAGCCATCAGGGGCACTGCTCCTACTTCACAGCTGAGCCATGGAGGTTGAGTGAGTCAGGGAACTTGCCTATAGCTGGACAAAGGCCACCTAAATCATGGTGACTTCACCACTCCCTGGATAGGACCAGAGGTCTCTGTCCACGCAAAGCCCCCATGCCTCCTTAGGCACCTCCTTCCTGGTCAAGTGGGGGAGTGCCCACTGTACACCCAGCAGTCTGTACTCAGCCACTCCTGCCATCAGAAGGGTATCCCAGACCTCTTTCCAGCATGCAATAAGACAGGCAAGGGCCTTCTGGGACAGAGGCCACTGTGTCAGAGTGGCAGAGGCTTCTATGAACACGTTAGGCCCAGAGCCAAGTGTCCTCGGGGACTCTCAGTGTGCCAGGAGCTTCCATGTGAGGTCAGATGGGGAAGGAAGGAGTTTGTTTACGTGAAAGGACTCTTCCAGGTCACTCAGTTCTGATGAGCCAGGCCCCACTGAGGAAGTACCAGCAGCAGGTCCCTCCCCAGAGGTTCCAGCGTCTTCCCTATAATTTCAGGACCACCAGCCACCACTCCCTTCCTCAGCCTGACGGCTGCCACTCCCAGGTCAGTAACTCTATGTGGACAGCATCTTACCTTCTCACCGTCTTTGCCAACTTCTCCTTGTTCCCCTTTGTAGCCAGTAGGCCCCTGAGAACAGACATGGAAGTCACAACCCTAGACCCATGGGTGCCCCCCATCTGCCTATGCAGAATCAAGGGCTATGAAGCCAGTCATGACATTCAGAATCTAAGGCCCAAATCAGAGAGGGAAATTGAGGCCCAAAAAGGTTTGTGACTATGCTTCCCATGGACCCCAAGAGGAGTAGGGTTAGGATTAGCTCATCTCTCTCTGCCTCCTCTGACCTCTTAGGCCAGGCCTAGCCTGGTCACACCAGCTTCCAGTGTGTCATTTGGGTAGAGAAGATGGGATGATTGATGGGCAATTATATTCCCCCCACAACAAGGCTGAGTCTAGGCTCAGACTTTCTAAAACCCCAAACTCCATAGCATGAGGGGACCCAATGGCCTCTGTCAGTGAAGATGTGTGCTCAGCCTATCACCTGTAGCTGCCCACTCACCTTGAACCCTGGCATTCCTGGGGGTCCAGGAGGGCCTGGAGGGCAGATGGCAGGACACTGTTGAAAAACAGAAGGGTCAGACCTTTCCAAGACAACTGGGGCAGGATACCAAGAGAGACCAGTGGCAGGGGGTGGGGGAACTGAAAAGGACCATTTCACCAATGAAGGGGACAGTGGACAAGCCTAAACAGGGCCCTATTCAGTGCTGGGCATGAGGTGTGGTGAGTGACTGTAGAGAGCTGGATTGTAGCCAGTCACCCTCCCTCACTCTACAGACAGACTCAGCCTCAAAGCAGCTATTTACACACTGGCTGCAGGCTCCACAAAGGGGCCTTCATGTGACCAAGCACCTGGTGGCTGTTACAAGGGATGCTATGTGAACCCAACCAATAGTACCGGTGCTCTGGTTTGACAGCATATCCTGTGCCAGATACCAAGAAACTGATGGAGATTTCTAGCTCACTTCATGCTGAACTGGCCAGGTCAAGCCTGGGTACATAGTGGTACTGACTTCTACTCACCAGCCCATTCCAGAGGCTCAACACTGTCCTCATTTGGAAGAACCCTCCTTTCCCTTCTAGGGGGTGTTGAGTAAGGTTGAAGAACAGTGGGCAGATGACTCCCAGTCATCTGCATCCAGATGCATCCAGAGGAGATGAAACCAGACACAAACCCTCTCCTAGGAACTAGAAACCCACTGCAACAGACTAGGCCTGTTAGTTACCCAGTGCAGTGGCTACTTACCACCTACGACTGAGAGCAGCTGAGAGGTGGCTCTGCAGGGAGCAGGGTTGTCACCTGATGAACTCTATTGATTAGGTGTCACTTCCCTAATAGCTTAGTAGCTTTGTGTGGGACGATACAGGTGTAGATAGTGAGCAGAGAAGACTAGTAGCTTTGTGTGGGACAATACAGGTGTAGATAGTGAGCAGAGAAGATGAGGCCAGGCTTGTGCCTGGAGCCATCTGCAGAGCTCAGTCCCCAAGGAACTCCCTCCGTGGCCTTCCTGCCAGGGAAGCGGGTCCCTCTATGGGTAGGAATGCTGTTTTGGAACCCCCAGCAGTGGCCTTAGGCGACTCCTTCAAAGCAGGAACATCCCTCATAACCTCTCCATAATCACCATAAAGCATACCTGCAGATCAGTAGCACCTTCAGGGAGGACTCCTGGGTTTCCCTTGAACATACAAAGAAGCAGTTGTTGTCCATCCATCCCCTAAACAATCTGTCCTTGATTTATCTAACAGGGGGCTTGAAATCCTCAACCCTATCTCCCCAGTAGCCAGTGCAAGGCACTGCTAACCCATCTGCAGAGTAGGTAACAATAGAAATCATCTGTCCTTGGGGCAGTACCTTGAATGCTATACCAGCCCCTGTCTCCCACCTGCTTCTGGGGAGTGGCACAGAGCCTGGGCAGGGAGTAAGGTGGGGGTCCAGCCTAGTCAGTCTAGGCTGTCTGACAGAGACCCCTCCTCAATACTTACAGGAGGTCCAGGAGGTCCTGGAGGGCCAGGCAGGCCTGGGAGTCCCGAGGGTCCCTACAGAGGATTCATGACTCAGAGCAGAGCCTTCCCCACTGAGTGAGGGCACCAGCTTCACCCAAAGTAGAGGATACTACAGCTCCCTTTATCCTCCCTGGATGAAGCCTGTGTTGGTATCCATCTGTCTGTCACCCTGAGTCATGGCTGCCTCTCTGCCTGGGCTTCAGTCAGTGCCCACCAAGTACAGGGTGGGGTGGGGGTAGGGTGGATGGGGAGGAGAAGGGGACAGAGAGGAGAGAGCGTACAGGGAGGATGGAGGGGACAGGGAGAAGGTAAACAGGAGGAGGAACAGGGAGCCTCTGGTTAAGTGTGGGTACCAAGGCTACATTGTATCCATGCAGTGGCCACACAGGGAGCAGTCACTCACCGGGGGTCCTCGCAGACCAATACCCCCTGGGAGGCCACTCACTCCTGCCTCTCCCTGGAGAAGGTAAAGAAAGGGCGATGGGCAGCCTGTGACCCTGAGTGAGGGTCAGGACTCCAAGTGTGAAGTAGTCAGGTGGTGCCCTAGGACCACTATGCCATCATCTGGGATATCCCACACAAGGTGGGCTTCAGTGAGGGCTGCTCTGGGAACTTAGACTCTTGGGAGGGGCCAAGGGGGCAATAAATACTCACAGGAGGTCCAGGGAGGCCTTTGCCCTGCAAAGCCAAGAATAAGATCAGAGTATAGGTTGGCCCTGCCACCCCCAAGGCAATTTTGGGGTCCAGGGAGAGTGAGGTACCTAATTTAGGAGAACCACACTCACTAACACAGAGGTCATAGCCTAGATAAGGCTCCAGAGCCTCCAGGCCAGAACCCAGGCCCCAGGCCAGACTGCAAGGGACCCCAAGGATGCCAACCCACAATGAATAGTGGTTTTCAAAAACCCATGGGGAAGAACGGTTGGTACTTACCCCAAGTCCTGGTGGCCCTGGGGGTCCTAGACTTCCCTGAAGAAGAAAATAGAGGTCAGAGTACACAGTGAAGAAACTCTGGCCTTTGTAAACTCATTTTCCCCCTCTGGAGCCTAAGTCATAACTCAGTCGAGGAGGGGAGCAGGGATGGAAACCTGTATGGAAAACTGAGGCCATGCAAGGTTCTGCTCTCCTGGAAACCTGGGTGAGTACGGAGGAAAAGCATGGCCAAGAAAGTTGCTAGTGGGTGGGCTGAACCAACAGGTGGGCAAGACACAAGGGTAGGTGTGAGCCACAGTTAGGGACCCCAGACTGTCTTCCGGGAAGCTGTACCAACATTAGTTTGCAAAAGTTGCTAAGACCTCAGGGAACCACCAGCTTGGCAGACAGGGTCTAAAATGACTGGTTTGTCAAGAAGGGGGTACAGTCTGGTCCTTACACTGTACTCAAAGTGTCCCCCAGATGGCCTGGCACCAGCCCACCTCAGGCTGAGCAGTAGCAGCCCAGGTGGCCACCAGCTACTTACTTTCATTCAGGTGCGCACACATCTGAGTAGCCCATGCTAGTTATGGTCTTATGTCCTACCCACCCCTCTTGCTCTTGGAGGTGTTTTGTGTTCATGGTCACCTCTCCTGAGGTGAAGAACTTGTGGGCCGATCTGCCCTCAGAAGCAGTGGGAAAAAGAGAGCCAATTTGCTAGTAAATGGGGGGATTCAGTGAAGTTAGTCTGACTCGGGGGATGTGTAGTGGCTACTCTTGTATTGATTCACCCAGGGCCCTGGGATCCAGAGACACTGAGAGGAGGGACACCTGGAGCGCATCCCCACCTGGGCCCCCATCACCACACCAGCTCTTCCTGCCGTGGTCTGAATGCCAAGATGACTCTGACCAGGTGCTGTGGGATTGCTCGAGAGGGGGGCCTAGGGGCTGTCCACTCAGCATCCTCCCCTGAAGTGGAGTAATGGGATAGGGCCCAGCTAGTGCAGTCATGGACATCATCCACAGAACTTCCACCCTGATGGCCTTGTGGACCACCTGGAAACCTTACCTCTGGACTGCAGCCACTGGAATTGAAACACTTACCCGTTCTCCAGGGGCCCCTTTGGGTCCTAGGGGTCCATCCCTCCCAGTCAGACCCTGGAGAGATAGGTAGAGGGTGGGCTCAAGAAACCACTAAATGAGAAGCACATGCCATGCCCCAGGAAGAATGAGCCACAGACTTTTTGTTGTTGTTGTTGTTTTGAGACAGAGTTTGTCTGTATAATAGCCCTGGCTGTCCTGGAACTCGCTCTGTGAACCAGGCTGACCTTGAACTCATAGGGCTCTGCCTGCCTTTGCCTCCCAAGTGCTGGGATTATTTTTTGGTTTTTCAAGACAGGGTTTCTGTGTAGCCCTGGCTTGTTTTGGAACTCACTCTGTAGATCATGTTGACCTTGAACTCACAGAGATCCACCTGCCTACGCCTCCTGAGGGCTGGAATTCTGAGGGCGTGCACCACAGAAACCTTCTTAACTATGAATCCAGAGGCAGGGACCACTTTTAATGGTCCCCAGTGTACATGCTGCACTCAGGAGGGGGTGGGGCTAGTAGATGGAAAATTTGCTACAAAACAAATAGGTCCAGCAGCCCAGTCCTGCCTGGCTAGTCCCAGAGCCAGGGCCTTGAGTACATCACTATCCATCCACCAAGACATCAGGGGGCTTGGAGGAACACCCGTGTGGTCAGCATGGTGCAGGAAGCCTGACAATGGGTACTTGTTCTTGGGTCAGTAAGAGCTAATGAGACTTCCAACTACTGGAAGCTGGTTCTGTCCCTGCCAGGAGCTGGCAGCGTCTGGGATGAAGGCCAGGGACCCCCATTGGGAACTACTGCAACTTCTGTCAAGACAAGGTTTCCTGCCTGAGTAAGCCCAGCTGCAGAATAGCAATGAAAGCCTAACCCTTGGCTGGGCTGGGACAGGGGTGAGGTGAGGTAGGGATGCAGTAGGAGGGTACACTCACATCCACACCAGGCAGTCCTGGCAGTCCTGCCTCTCCTGGCTTCCCTGGCTTCCCAGAGGTCCCTTTGGGTCCCTGGTAGGAGAAAGGACAGAGTTATACAAGAAGTACCTGGCTGTAAGCTCTAGCCTCCATCAAGAAAGTCAAGTCCTCTCCGTGTTGGCTACTGCCCAGTGGTGGCGATGGGCTCATCTCCCTGCTGCTCTGCCGGACCCTGGAAGACTGCTCCACTCCCACTGCATCTATGGGATATTCACCAAATGGATGCAGCCTCCCCAACAAAAGACCAGCAGGTCACTATATAGGAATGCCAGTGGGCTCAGGATCTTCAACCAAGGTGAGGGGGCCTACACAGGCACAGTGGGAAGAGATCTATAGAGTTGTACTGTCTCCCTTCTCTGGTTTATCTGAACACTGGCACAAGCTTCCAGCCAGACTCAGCACAGAGTCCCAAATGCATTCCTCCCACCCACTTCCTGCCTCTGCCCTCAGGCCTCTCCTGGGGCAATGCAGACCCATAGCAGTGAGGACAGGGCATCAATGACCTTGTGTTTTCTGTGTCCATCTCTCCCTTGCAAACTGGAAAAGCCTCCCTTTTCCAACCAGGGACACTTACTGGAGGGCCAGGCAGACCTGGAGGGCCAGCTTCTCCCTGCAAAAACAAAAATGACCACCTGTAACCCCTGAAAATGGAAAACCCACCCTAGAGCTGGGCCATTCTCCAATCCAGTCCCGGAAGCTTAGCCCATGGAGACATTATGGGGGTCTCCAGAACCTCTCATCTATATCTGGGGCTTCTCCTCTGCAGGCTAGGCAGGGATGGGGTGAGCTGTAGGCTCAGCCACACAGCATTTGGGGATCACTTGGGAACACAGGGACACAACAGCCTCCAGGAAATACTCCATATAGCTCCTCTGCACTGACCCAAGAACTTTATAGAAAGTGGCTGTGGCTAGCTGAGCATCTTGACTCCGTCTGTTTGGGAGATGGCAGTTCCTCCCCTATTTTCCAGAAAGGTGTCCCAGCAGCTATATCCTCCAGAGATACCTACTAGGGTGGCTGAATCTTTCAACTGAGACTTTAAGATATTTTAAGTAGGAGCCTTAAAGCCTAAATGCTCTGCTACAGCAGTAGGGGTTCAGAGGGTAAGGGCCTGGGCAACCTAGGTCCAACATGATGGATCAGGAAGGAAGTGAGGGAATCTGAGGCCATTATGGCTGAACTAGGTACTGGGTACAACTCTTGGGGATACTGAGAAGAACTCAGGACACTCTTGGTGAAGCTTCCTATAGCCCTCTATGGCGTCCCAAGGGACATAACATGAGTGACTGGAGGCTGTCTTTTCTGGAGAAGACACTATGAGAAGGTTTCCACTTCAGATGATGGGAGGGGGTGAGGTGGAGCTGCAAGATTTCAGTTGTCTCCCCAAATTGTTTGGGCTATAACTGGATGATAAGACACCATCTCTGAGGCTAAGCTGCCCCCAGCCCCATCCAAGACTGGCTCTATTCTCAGCCCTAACAAGACTCCCAGGTCCCCAGAGTAACCGCTAGAACACAGGAGCACACGCACCTCCGGGCCCACATTTCTAGCCAAGAACCACCCTGTTATCTGTATCCCAAGATCTACCCCAAAAAGGAACAAGGTCTTTTCAGGTCCACTGGGGAATACCCTGTTTCACCCTAGCTCTCAGAGGAGGGGCTTGCATTTGTGGTTACAAGGCCAGGAGTCTTAGGGCATCTTCCCCATTCCTCTCCCAACTCACATCGATGCCATCCTTGCCGGGCTTCCCAGGAGGTCCTTGGGGACCAGGGGGGCCTCGTGGTCCCACTTTCTGAAATTAAGATAAGTTATTAGTCTGGGCGGTGGTAGCGCACGCCTTTGATCCCAGCACTCAGGAGGCAGGGCCAGCGGATCTCTGTGAGTTCGAGGCCAGCCTGGTCTACAGAGTGAGTTCCAGAACAGGCTCCAAAGCTACACAGAGAAACCTTGTCTCGAAAAACCAAAAAGATAAGTTATTAGGTAGCCCTCCTTTCCACCATGTCAGCACCCCTGTTCCATCTTCCCCAGCCCAAGTAATTCTGGGGCCTGTGATAGTGGCCCATGACCCCTCTTCCTGCCCGCTAGAAAACCCCAAAGTCTGCTGTGCTGGAGCCTGGCGTGGAGACACGGTTTATCCCTGCTTGCGCCAGGAGTGGCTGTGCCGCGGCCCCGCAGGGAGTCTCCAGGAACAAAGGCAACATTGTGTGCTCTGAGCGTGGTGGCAGAGCCGGCAGCAGCCTGACCCGGTTGGGCGAAGACAAGTGGGAGCCCAGGATCATGGTCGACTTGTCCTGGTGTCCATGGGGTTCAGCTGCATCACTAGAACTTGCCCGCCGGAGGAAGGCGGCGAGGAGGCTGCCATAGACGTCCTCAAAGGTCCACGGCGGTGGAACTCAGGGTTTGGCCCAGGAGGCTCGAGTTGTACCAGGCTGTGAGGTTCGACGTCCGGCCCTATCCCCGACCCGGTTGGCACCCACAGGCTTGTGCTCACCTGCGCGGAGGTGGCCGTCAGAAGCTGCCCCAGCAGCAGCAGGGCTAGGACAGGAGCTCCGGTCATGGCTGGCTGGCTGGCGCTCTGAGCGACTGGCGCCAGGCAGCAGGGTGGGGAGAGGGGCTGGGGGCGGTGCAAGGCCGGGTGCCCCGCCCTGCCCCGCCCCGCCCGCGCACAAGCCCCCCATTCAGACGGGCCCACCTGGGCCGGCGGGGCGCCGCGTGGGCTGGAAAGAAAAACCCAGCAGCATTTTCTGGCCCTACTCTGAGTTAAAATTATCCCAGGGAGAGCGCGTTACACACACACACGCACCTTTCAGTGCACAAGAAAGACTCTTTTCTCTCCACTCCTCTGCCAGATCGTGGCCAGGAAGAACCCCCGCAGTAAAGGGCATCTTTTAAAAACTGCGAAGGACACACCCAGGATGCCCAAATACCGAGAGGATCACGGTAAATCTCCCTTTAGGATGCCTACCATGCAAGGATCCTGTAGAGTGACAGCCCAGCATTTCTGGCTAGCCATCCCAGCCCTCTTTTAAGCTTGGAGCCAGGCTCTAGTGGGGGTAGGGGTGGACAGGTTCATTTCAGCCACCACTGGAAAGCCTCGTTATTATACTGCACCCTGTTCCCCAGGAGGGAGCAAGATGGTAAATTGGGAGAGAAAAGCAGCAGCCTGAAGGTCAAGGCTGCTGGAGAGAAGGACCCAGTGTTAGGACATACCTGGAAGCAGGTCTCCACAGTAGTAGTTTCTCCTTTAACCTTCCTTCTTCAGATTATTTTTTACTAAATTATGTATATGAGTGTTTTGCCTGAATGTATGTGCATGCCTGATGTCAAGATGGTTGTTAAGCCTCCATGTGGATGCTGGGAATGAAACCTGGGTCCTCTACAAAAGCAACAAGTCTCTTAACTGCTGAGCTAACTCTCTAACCCCTTCCCTTAATCTTACAGACATCTAAATCGCCCATGGGGCTTGCCAAAACTGCAGAATCCCAGTCTACCTGTCCTTTCTGGGAATCTGAATTTCCCGAGTAACACTGTCCTGGTTTACAGGACATGGCAGCAGCTCCATCTGCAGGCAGGGATCATGTGACAGCAATTAGCAAGAATAGAGTGAGTAAGGGTGTGTGTGTTACCTTTTTAGAGCTTGAGAGAGAGAGAGAGAGAGAGAGAGAGAGAGAGAGAGAGAGAGAGAGAGAAAGAGAGAGAGAGAGAGAGAGAGAGAGAGAGAGAGAGAGAGAGAGAGAGAGAGAGGGCACAAAATGGCCCCAATGTGAAGCTGTGGCTTTTACCTGCCAAGTGAGGTAACAGGAGATTTCCGTTCCACTACCAAGCACCCCACTGCCTGCTCAGCTCTGCAGCAGGTGCTTGTGAATGTCCATGGGAGTGAAGCAAGGGGGAGCTCAGGAAGCCTTGCCCTCAAGCAGTCTGAGACGTACCAAAGCACCTCTTCAGAAAAAGGTATTGTGGCAGCAGTAGCTGCAGTTGGGGGGCTCTGAACAGTCCATACCATACAGAACTGTGAAGTACCTCCCACCTGACCAGGTTCCAGCCCTTTCTGCCACCTCAGCACCTAACATGCGGCATATAAAGCAGCGACTGGATGCCACTCAGAGGAGGCACAGCTGGCCTTTAGCTTGGGTCTGGGGAACATTTTTGGCACCTGAAGCAGACTTTGTCTTCAAGTCCCTCACATCCCCAGTATCTATAGACCTCTGAGGTGAGGCCAGCCTCACATCCTAGGCCTGTTAGGTCCAGGCCGCCTAGTACTTGCCTTTGAGCTGTGCAGAACTGAAGATTTACCTGTTTTGGTACGCCATTCTTCCTGAAAGTCTGGCGGGGGGTCAAGTGAGTCAGAGTGGCCAGCCATCCCTAGAGCCCCTCCTCACTTTCTTTTCTTTTAAAGCAACTTTTTAAAATGTGCATTGGTGTTTTGCCTGCACGTATGTTTGTGTGAGGGTGTTGGATCCTCTGGAACTGTAGTTACAGACAGCTGCCATGTGGTTGCTGGGAATTGAACTCAGGACCTCTGGAAGAGCAGCCATGCTCTTAACCACTGAGCCACCTCTCCAGCCCACCCTCCTCACTTTCAAGAGTCAATATTCCCCATCCAACCTGAGTCCCAGCCATCTAGTTGAGATGCCTGCACACTCCAAGAGGGGCCCCAACTGAAGTAACTACTAGATGCCTTCTATCCACCTCTGAGCATCCATTTTCATTTCAAAGCCTTACCAATAAGCCAAACCACAGCTAAGGTTCCCAGGGTCCACAGCCTCAAGATAAACCTTGGGAGGGCGCTGTCCTCAGCATAGTACTATGACCTTGTCAAGAGATGGCACTGACCCCTAGGTTCAACTCAGGGAGAACTGTGATCCTCTCCCTCACAACACCCAGGATGGTGCTTGATTGCCACCTCGTCTGCACCAAGATGTGTGTGGCTCCCTCCTCTCCACGGTCCATAAAACTCCTTACCTGACAGATAGGCACTGGGGAATTGGAAGAGGGAAAAGTCTCGGCAGAGGGAAGCTACAGTGAGATGCCAGTCTGACAGGCCACATAGGGCACTGGAAGATAGCACCTGTTGAGGCCTATTAGTAGAGAGAGGCAAGACAGGATTGGTCTAGACATGTAAATCCAGAACTGTCCCCAGCCCATCCAAAGGGCCTGTGTACCAGTTTCTAAGTTCTTGAACAGGTGACAGTAGCAGCTAAGGTGGTGATGATCCTTGTATTCAGGAAGGCGTATATATTACAATAGGTCTGCATAGGGTGCCAGTGCCCAGAAAGAGCTGTGCAACCAGTGTCTGCCAGGCTCTGCATGGGCAAAGCACCATGGTGTGGCCCAGGCCAGGCTATTCTCAACTGGGGGCAAGAGGGAAGTCTATAGGAACCAACCCACAGAATCCACAGGCAACCAAACAGGACCTTGGTCCACACCAAAAAACAAAGTCTGAAGAGTTTATTCAGAAAAGGCCTCACTTGGCACCAGACTAAGAAAAGAGGCCCCTCCCCCCTCCCCGACCCTTGGGGTCTGTTCACAAACATGGGCTCAGAGGGCAGTGGGGGAGGACACAGTGAGGTAAGGAGGGTTCTGAAGGCAGTGGCCTTCCCTGAGGGCAGGGCCTCAGTCCCTCTGGTGGATGTTTCAGTGACCACCAGGGAGAGGCCAGCACTGTGGGGCACCGAGAAGAGCCAAGAGCAGGGCTCTGGGACTCACGAGAACCCCTGCAGTGGGCTAGTGGGACTGAGATGCACCTCTAAGGCTTCGGGGGTTCAGCAGAGGCCCCTACCCTTGCCAACTCCTCTGACTCATCCACTGAGATTCCTGTGGTGTCAGGGCCAGGGTCCTCCACCAGGCTCCCAGGATCCTCCACCAAATTCACAGAGGCACCTTGCTCTGGCCCCACCTGGCTTTCTGGGTCCTCTGGCCTGTTCCCATCCTTTTGGGCCTCAGGACACTCTGAAGGTGTAGGAGGCGGGGCATGGGCCTGCATTTCAGTGTTATGGTTACCGGCAGCTCCATCACCCTCAGCCCCCTCCTCCACCTTCCTCCGTTTTCTTACCTCATCAGCCATCCTGGCCTCATGGGTAACAGGACAGGGCTGTTCAGCCTCCCTGGGTTCCTGGCTGACAGGGCTGAGGGCACACCCCTCAAGGTTGAGGGCAATTTTCTCTACCTCAGAGACACCCTGGGGATCTGACTCCCCTGGGGTCTGCTCCTGCCTGTTCCCCTCCAACTTCCTCTTCTTGCTCTCTTTGGGGCTCAGTGACTCAGCCTCATCCCTCTTGTCCCCATCCAAGGTTCCCACATCCTGGGTCTGTGTGCTCAGCAGTGAGGGATCCTCAGTTCCAGTGTCCCCACTCAGGTCCCTTCCAGATCCATAGGTCCGACCCTGGGTGCCAGCCTCTTGGAAGGGGTTCCTGGCACCCTCGTCCTTATCTGCCTGCCCTAGTACCATCAGGGGCTGGGGTGTAGCCTGGGGCCTGAATTTCCGAAGCTTGTCACGGGGCCCCCAGACAAACTGGCAGCGAGGCTTGAAGTGCTCCCACGCAAAGTGCACGAGCTCCCGGCGCTGGTGCCGGCAGCGCACAGCAAAGAGGAAGTAGTCCAGGGCACTCTGGCGCACACTGGGCAATTTGTGCTGCACTAGTGTCTCCTCCAGGAAGAAGCGGACCAGCGGTGCCTGGTAGTGCTCTAAGCCCAGCTCGCCCAGCGACTTGAGGATGCGTGTGATACGCAGGTTGTTGTGGCTGTGACTGTGAAGGTAGGTGACAGGAGGTTGGATGGACCTGGCCCTGGGGATGCACATCTGGCCAAGCATCCCCAGCTGGCTCCACCTCAAATTTCCAAGGTCTTCTCAGGTCCCCACCTGGGAAAATGGCCTGTGTACCCTGGACCTATGGACAGGATCTGCAAGTCCTGGGAGATGCCCCAGTCCATGGACTCCTGTCTGTGTACCCTGGACCTGTGGACAGGATCTGCAAGTCCTGGGAGATGCCCCAGTCCATGGACTCCTGTCTGGGAAACACTGCTGAAGCTAGAAGAGCTGACATCTTGGCAGATGCAGAGTGACTGAGACGTCTGTGGTCCTCCCTTGCCTCTGCTTCCTGGGTGGGTGAAGGGGATGGAAATTCCCCAGCCAAGGGACCACTTCCTTTATAACCTCACAACCCCTGCCACATGGCAGCACCTACACCCTGTGGCCTGTATTAGACTTCTCTGCTGGAAACCCAGCTCCAGATCCTAAAGGGGAGCATCAGAGATGGGAGGATGCCAGCAGGGCCCTGTCCTCACCTGTTCAGGTTGTGGAAGCGCAGCTCGTAGTTCTGTGCACGGCAGACAGCACCTGTATCCCGGTCTTCAAGCTGGATTCCATAAAAGCCCAGCATGAGCTCATAGGCCCGGACAAGACGCTCTCTGACCTCCTTGGAGCTTTTAAATGCCTAGAAAACAATTCCCGGGGGGCTCAGGTGGCCCTCTCTGAGGCCTAGGAAAGCTGTTACCTCTATTAACCTGAATCCACTGCCACAAGGCATTCCTTGCTGTCCTTGTCCAGGGCCCTCTTATCCCTTATCTCTACTACTCAGTCTCTAAAGGGCTGGCCCCCTTTCTCTGATGTCCCCAACAGGTGGCATTATTCTCATCAGGCAGACTTCTAAATGCCACAGGGGCACCATGGGGCTCTTTCAGCCCCTGAGGCAGCACAGGCATTGTGTCAGAGTGACCTCTCTGCAGACAGGGGTAGCTCTCCTAACTTCCCCAGTCTGGCCCAGGAAGGCAGCTTACCTCGACCTCTTTGAGTGTGAGGGGCTTGGCATGCCAGTTGACTCCTGGTTCCCTCAGAGGAAACAGCCTGCAAAGACCGTGAGGTGTAGGCACTTTAGCATCAGGCAGCAACTCCCTTATCTTTAATTCACTGCCTCCCTCTCATCCCAGAGGGACTGGCTGGCCTCTGTCTTACCCAAGGACCTAGGTAAGGATGGCAGTCAGCCGAGAGCAGGTAAGATGGCTGCTTGGAGCCCCAGCCAATGTGCTCAGTGGGCTGTGTGGTATAAAGTCAAAATGGGCAAGACCAGCATGTCTGTCACCTTTGGGAGGCAGAGTTTTCTTTCCTATGCTTTCATATTTTCTTTCTTGTCATCAATCCTGCAGAATTACAGCCACAATGTACGCCATGCCAAGAGGACACTGGGAGCAGCCCAGAGGGCTGTCCTCAAGCAAGGGATGCTGTACTTGCCAGGAAATGGTATAGCTTCTGAAGTTGCTGTGTGACACCTCACTCAAGCCCTGCTAAAACCAAGTCAGAGGTAGTCCAGCTCCAGCCGCCCCTCTAGACATGGGGGACCTGTACACAACACCCCCACAGGCCCAACAACAGGGACACTAACTAGAGATATGCAGCCAATACCTGTCACACACATACAGGCTCATGGAAAGAAAGGAGTGCTTCACATACCTAACAGACATAGCATGACAGCCCCCACCTAGATGACCAGGCCCTCCCTTTACCTAAGACCTGCCTATTCAGTCCCACTCACCACTGGATATAGGAGTGATTCTCTTCAAGGAGGTCATAGTTATCTTTCCAATTCTGAAGAATGTCCTCAATGAGAAAACCTGGAAATCCCATGGGCAAAAGTCAGCTACAGAGGGTTCCTTGACATAGCTCAGGGTACAGAGCTTTGCCAGAATCACGGCTTAGCCTCAATTTCTTTAGGGTTCTCAGGACTCAGAAGAGTTATCCATAGCTCATCATATATAAAATGTACTAGTTTTAGGTAACTAGGCCTACTTCTCTATGTGAGGGGTACACTACTTCCTCTCTGGGTCATATATATATACCTTGTCAGCCAGGAAGCTCTGTACCCAAAAGAAATCCCCATAGAAACCAAGCCTGGAACATGGTCCAGGGAAGGCGCCTTTGAAGGGCCAGACAGCAAATACCTTAGCTGTGTGGCTGCACGGCCTTTCCCATGCGACAGCAGCAAAGTAATTGCATAAATAGATGGTTGTGAGCAGGCACCAACCAAACTTTATACTGTTTAGTTTCAAATAATGTTTACGTCACAGAATGGATATGGTGCCTCAGGCCTATAATTTCAGCACTTGGGAGGCTTACAGGAAGAGCTTGAGTTTGAGGCCAGCCTGGAATACACAGAAAGACCATTTTAAAATCCCAAAAGCTTCTCTCTGGCCCTTCAACCTAAGCTCCAATCCCCTTGGCAGCCTCAAGGGGGTAGTACAGGGTCATCTGAACGCCATAACTGGACTGAGGACAACAGGCAGCCTAACAGAATGGACAACCAGCCAAGGGCAGAAGTACTGGGGCTGAGTGGGCGGTACCGTTTGGCTGGAAGCAGATCTCATTTTTGTAGAAACTCAGGTTGGACATGTCGCCATTGCAGTCTTGATCTGCCAAATCCTGAAGAGCCAGAGAAAGGACAGCTGAGGACTCATGAGAAACAAGCTATCTTTGAGGGCCCTTCAGACTCACGCAGTTTGGGGTAGGGATAGCTGTTCAAGACCCCAAAGGTCAGTTTGGAATCCTCTCTGTGAACAAGGGTAGGTCTGGAGGGCAGTACTACCTCCATCTCCCTACCAACAGAGGCCATCGATGGTTACTCCCCTCTGTACCTCCAAAGTACTACAGGGGTTGCCAGTAACTCATGGGTACAGAGGAGAGACTGAAGGCGCCCCTCATTTTAAAGCTATGCTCTGAGGCTCAGGTAGGACAACATGCTCTATCACCCCATGACTAGGGGAAGGTCATGGATCTGAACCAACAATGAAGAACACACCCCAGAACCCAAAACTGGATTTTCAGGCAGGCCATGGGATATGTTATTTGGGAAGAGGACTGTGTCTCAAGGTAGGGGCCATGTGTACCTACCGGGTAGTGGTGTCGGTACCTTCGCATGTCCTGCATAGCTCGCCAGTTTCGGTACCCTGTCATTCTAGACTGGAGAGAGAATAAAGGGAATAAGGTACCTGGAAAGTGTGCAGACCAAAGGCAGCATGGCTTGGCCAGCCACCTTTGAGCTCTATGCAAGAGGAATGGGTATTTCTGTTTCTTCTGGTCTCCACACACCTTGTGTCAGGGGTTCTGAGAAGGCCGTTCTAGACACCAGAGAAACACATCTCCATGTGAACACAGACAGAGGGACTGGAGTAGCCTCAGCTACTAGTCCTGCCTCTCTTAGTACTCCCTTTTTCTTTTTAGGGTGCCTTGGCCCAGCCCAGCCTGCATACTACCAAGATGTGTATGGCTGGTGCTCTTCTGTCCCCAAGCCCCAGCTTCATCTCTGCTCTGGTCTGCTGGTCAACTTCATTTTGGTCCAAGCCCTTTATGTGTCCCCCCTTCCCTGAGTAATATAGTATTTCCCCCCACATTATGCTCTGAATGGTCACTAGGCTGTATCCCCAAGGGCAGATACTTTGCCAGCCGCTGTCTCAAGAGAAAACGTAAATGTCTCTGGATGGGTCTGATGCATGGGATGAATGAGGCTCCTTCCCTGCAAACCCTTGCTCCTCCCTGGCCTAACGTGATGGAAGTCACTGTGCCTCCAGGTCTGGGGCTGGCTTTTACGGGGCTACTACTTCAGGCATGATCCAAAAGCTCTGGGGAAACAATTCTCATCAGAGCTTTTGGACTCTACCCAGCCTCAGCTTCGTTCCAATGTGGTCAGGCATAGGTCGGCACTGGCCTGCCTGGAAGGCCAGCCTGAGAGCCTCTCCAGATTCTGAGCCACTTTCCCAAAAATAGCAGACAAGCAGAGATCGTACGGAGAGAATGGGAAGAATGGTCGTAGTCCTCACTCTCATTTCCAGGCTTTCCAGCAAGCCTGGAACTACAGCTAGAACCAGGACAGTGAGTCTTACAGAATGGCACTGCGACTGATATGCTGCTTGCTACAAAAGTATACCCGGAGACAGGCTCTTGGTGGCAACAAAAGTTACCAGAGCTAGTGGCAGCCAGCCAGCCCCCTGCCCCAGGTCTCCTAGGCGGGGGTCGCTTCCGAGCCGGTGGAGGCCGTCTGCAGTTGGGGGCCGAATGTGGGGCGGAGGAAGGGCAACCCGGGGGAAGGCCACCCACGCAGGACGAGGATCTGGGGCGCGCTCTGACGTCACCCACGCACGACCCCCCATCAGTCGCTGCCCTGACGTCACCGGCTCTCGGTCCGACACGGCCTGGGCCCGGCGCCCCCTCGGGACAGCGGCCTGGGCCAGGCGCTCCGGGCCTGGTGTCGCTCTGTCGCCCTCCCGCCGTCTTGCACCTGGAACACGCCTGGCCGTGTCTCCTCCGCGTCGCCGTCCTCGTCGCCCGTGTCCTCATCGCCCGTATCATCCGCCTGGCCGTCCTCGCCATCCTCCTCGCTCTCGTCCTCCCAGGTGGAATCGCAGTCCAGGTCGTCCATACTCGAGAGGCAGGACCCGACCCGCTTTCCGCGGAAAGGAAAGTGAAAGAGGAGGAAGCGCGGGGGCGGGGCGGCGCCAGGTCCCGCCCACCGCTCAGTTTCCGCTGTTACGCGGGGTACCCAGCAGAGAGCAGCTCTCCTTGGAGTCAGGCGCGAAGCGGTGCCCAGGAGAAGGCAATCCCGGTGAAGGACAGCCCCGGTGAAGGAGGCTGTGCACCAGGGATTCCTGCCCCCATCCTCTCCCGGAAGACGCACCTCCACAGACTCAGGGCCTCCTCCTAGAGATTTCACTTCCCTGGAGACTCCCTTCCCTCCAGGGAGGGTAGGGAGGCTTCTTCCCAGCCCTACGGGAAGTGCCTCTTCCTGCCAGCTCTGAGGGCTGCTGGGTGCTGGTCTCTAATCTTGGTTGACCTGTCTAACTGCAGTCTCTCCTGCCTGGCTTCTGTGACCATACTAGCTCACTTTGTACGTACCTGTGTATAGGTGTTTGGATGCCCATGGACACCAGAGGTCGACGTTGAGTGTAGTTCCTCAGTAGCGTTGTCCGCCCTCTTTTTCACCTGGAGGTCACAGATTCCGTGAGGCTGACTATCCAGCAAATCCCAGGGACCCTGCTGTCTGCCTCGCAGCACTGGAAATACAGGTACACACACCAACCCCAGCTTCCAGGTTGTGATCAAACTCAGGTTTTTGTTGTTGTTGTTTTGTTTCTCAAGACAGGGTTTAGCTTTGGAGCCTGTCCTGGAAATCAGAGATCCACCTGCCTCTGCCTCCCGAGTGCTGGGATTAAAGGCGTGCGCCACCACTGCCTGGCTCAAACTCACAGAGATCCGCCTGCCTCTGCCTCCCGAGTGCTGGGATTAAAGGCGTGCGCCACCACTGCCTGGCTCAAACTCACAGAGATCCGCCTGCCTCTGCCTCCCGAGTGCTGGGATTAAAGGCGTGCACCACCACCACTGCCTGGCTCAGACTCAGGTTCTTAGGTTTGTAAGACAAGGCAGGTTTTTTTTTTTTCTTTCTAACAGTTAAGCCATCTCTGTACTCCCCCCTGATTTCTGAAAGAACAATAGTGAATTCCTGAAGCCATGGGAGTTCTGGACATTCACTTCTATCCACTGACAATTTCCTGGGATCATATGGATAGGTAACTCTTAGGTGTTAGCTGGAATATTCCACTGCGGACTGTGGTCACGAGCCTTTCCTTGTGATGTGACACACTGTTTGAGGCAAGATAGAAAGGTAAAGTTAGGGGGACATGGGTGGGTAGTAGGGGAAAGGACCCTCGTTCCAGTATGGGTTGAAGCTTCTCACGAGTTGAGAGTTATGGATTCTAGGAGAGTTGACAAAATTTGCTTGAAGACTGCCTATATAAAGAAAATATTTCTTTTATATAACCATATCCCAAATAATATTAAAATAGTAATGATTGTACTTCAGGCTTATGTGTATATGACCTTTGAGTGTGGCCTTACTCCTTGACCAGATGTGAACCCGTAATTATCTTGGAATCTCTCAGTAAAAATACATTGTCTCTAGCAACTGTTCAGTACACAACAGAGACTATGGTATGATCTGTTAAAGTTCCCTAGCAACTCCTTGAGTTGAAACTTTAGAAACCACCCAAATCAGACTGATGGGCTTCTGTAGAGACTCATATGCCATTTCCCCTTGAGAAGCCAGCAGCCACACTTGGGTGTGCTCTGCTTTCCCCAAACACTTCTATCAACCCATGTGTTTAAATCCATGCCTAGAATATCTTTCCAAACTCCAACTCTGCCTCACACTGACCCATCCCGTGAAGTCAAGAATCCTGGTTTCCCCTGAGTGATCTCTGAAAGAACTCGGACCAGCAGAACGGCTCAGTGGGTAAAGGCACTTGCCATCAGACCTGGCAACTGGAACTCAATCCCAGGGACCCACATGGTAGAAGACAAGAACTGACTTCTGAAAGTTGTCTCTGACCTCCACATGTGTATCTACACTGATACATATGCACATTAAATAAACAAAAATGTCATAAAACAAAAACTACAGCTCAGGTGCCGTAGGTGTGGAGCTCTGTGTCTTATCTCTGCTCCACTGCTTCTGACACCAACCATGCTCAGGCTGGGACCTGGTTAAACGTGCCATTAGATAGGGAAGCCATAGGTGGGGTGTTAGTGGGTGCTGGGGATATCTCAAGGTTTGGCCATCCCTTGGATGGACAACCGTCACCCCTAACTACCCCAAAAAGTTGAAAAGATGGACATGCCATGGGCTGCTAATATCTGCAAGAGGCGAGGTAGTGTGCCATGTGCTGGGTGCTAGTGCAGCAGCTACAGACCCATGCCGTCAGTGTTAAAGATACTGACACTTGTGTTTCAGTTATAGCCACATTGAGTTGCCTGTTAGCTGCTTTCAAGAGTTTGCCACATGCTGCTCCTTCCTTGAGTGTCTTTGGTCTGATGATGCCCAGTGTGGCTCAGTGCTGCCTCGTCTAGAAGGAAGGTCAAAATATTTCCAAGTCGTGCAGAAAAGGAGTCTTCTGTCCGTGAGCTTTTCAGGTGTCTGGCTGGGGCCAGCTCAGGTTACAAGTGTTAACACTTCCCTTCAGGGATAATAAGTTACAGCCCTGTTGTCTGGCCCAAGTTTGCCCTTTCTGATTCCCCACCCCCACCACAAATATACTTTGTAGCTTGCTGCTGCTACTCAGTATTCTCTATTGTTTTCTGGGCAGAATCCACTCCCAGTTCCCTTGAAACAGATTGGAAGACCACACCTACTGAATGATCCAGAGCCTACAAGAAAGAAATGCCTATGCTTTACAGAATAGATGTCCTTGTGGTCCGTGGTGCACAGATCTCACCCTAGGCTGGGAGAGGGTAAGCATGTGTCCTAGCAGAACTCCAGGTCATACTGCCAGGCTGTGACATACTTTCATGCCAGCAGCATGGCCTAGACACCCGCCCCCCTCTGGTTTTTTGAGACAGGTTTTCTCTGTGTAACAGCTTTGGCTATCCTGGAACTCACTTTGTAGACCAGGCTGGCCTTGAACTCAGAGATCTGCCTGCCTCTGCCTCCCGAGTGCTGGGATTAAAGACATGCGCTGCCACCACCCAGCTACCTAAATATCTAAGGGACATAGGGACAGTCCTGTGAGTCACAAGGTCTGAAGAACTCAGGAGAACAGTAGGTTTGAGTTCATCCACATGAGACTCATGAGGCAATGTGGCCAGAATGGGACATTGGGCTATTGGGTGAAGCCTGCTTCTAGAACAAACTAACAATAATGGACTTGACCAGGCCCTCCTGCATGCTCTCATGCCCCTAGATTGTTCTTTCGGATGGGTTTAGAAGAGTGAACCTGGTTGGAGAGAGGACTGCCTTCTCAGGGGCACTATCTGCTCCCCAATTTCTACTGCTGGTGTTAGATTCAATAGTTAGCCTTCTCCCACCAAATAAGCCTCTACTAGTGAACACTGGGCACAGACAGGATGGAGTGACCCCAAGCCGGTTCCCAAAACATGCTGTAACACTGCTTTCCCTGGCTCTTACACTGGGACACATGGCATTACTCCAGGTCTGAGCACACAGTCTTCATCTCAGTCATTGTAGGCCTCTATCTTCCGCCCCATTCCAGGACCTTGTCAAGGCCCTACAGAAAGGGACCCAGAGACTTCCCACAGCTGGTTTTTCCCGAGAGGACAGGCCAGGAGACTAGATGAGTTCTTCTGTGTCTACTTAAGATGCTTTCTGTGGCAGGGAGGGTCTAGTGGTATATTCATGGTGACTAAACTGTCCTGACTAGAAATGGCAGTGGGCTAGTATAGGCCAGCTCTGTAGCACAAATCTTAAGATTGTCTTATTAATTAAAAAAAACCTGGAGCCAGGTATTGGGGTGAATGCTGAATGACCAGAGAAATAGAACAAGCCACAGCCACCTCACCTCGCCAATTCTTTAGCTGATCCTGTTTCCTCAGATTGGAAGCCTCTGTGCCCTCATCTGAATGGATCTCAGCTGAACTGCTGCTAAAAGCCTAAAAGCTTAACCAGACCAAAAGCTTCTAGTTTCTGGTCTTCACGCCTTACATACCTTTCTGCTTTCTGCCATCACTCCCTGTGATTAAAGGCGTGTGTCACCATGCCTGGCTGTTTCCAGTGTGGCTTTGAACTCACACAGATCAGAAGGATTTCTACCTCTGGAATGCTAGGATTAAAGGTGTGAGTGCCACCATTTTCTGGCTTCTGTATCTAGTGGCTGTTCTGTTCTCTGACCCCAGATAAGTTTATTAGGGTGCACAATATTTTGGGGAACACAATACCACCACACAGCTCGGAGCCCAACACTGGGCCAGTTCTCATTGCCTGGGACCCTGCAGAAGGCAGGGGTGGTTTCAGTCACAGGCAACAGTCTTGTCAGTACAATGTGCTCATCCCATCCAACAGCTGGACGTGTATGGAAGGACAATAGGCATCAGCCTCAGTCTAATGCCAGACAGCAGCTGGGCAGGCAGTGGTAGGGGCTGGGGGTTAGGGTTGGGTGTCCTGCTAGTCTGTGATGAAGGCTCAACACCTTACTGTGTCCAGTGATGCCAGGAGTTGTCTAAATGCACTTTACAGTTATGAATCCTGGGGTAGGGGATCCTTTCCTCTGCAGAAAATCAAGTTTTTAAAAACACCTATTTTAGTAGCAAATCACACAACTGCCAAGATGATTTTTTAAATGCTTTAATGTTCTGCAAATGAAAGTGTACTTCAACCATCAGGCCAGTGGCTCTTCAGCCTGATAGCTCTGCCTTTATTCCACGTCCTTAATTGGTCTCTTCCAAGTTATTAAAATTACAAAAATAACCGCTAAAAATTCTCTGTATCTGGCATATAAAAACAAAGCCAGAGGTATCTCAGTAGTTACCTTAAAACAAAACATCTCAGAAAAAACACATCACAGGTTTAACTTCTGCAGTATTTTTCTTCATACAAAACACTAGTAAAATAGGCTTCTTAAAAATTAAATAGCGAAATACCAACCAAATTATATACATAGTTACAGTACAAGTGAATGAGGCAAAATATCCAGTTCCGTTTCCCAGATGGGGGAGGCCTTCTGTGCACAGTTTATGCTGTGTGAACTCCAAAGACACCTTTCCTGAGGCCAGTGCACACTGGAGCTTCACAGGACAAGCAGATGCAAAGAGTGGGCATCTAGGGAAGAGGAGTGGCTCCCTCCTTCAGAGGACAGTGAGGTGGCATCTTATTGCTTGCTGACTCTCGGTCCTCTGGTCCCATGCACCTGCTCCTCTCCACACACTGTGGGCGTAGAGGGAACCAACCAGGAGAAGCAGGAGGCTGGCTCAGAGGCTTCACCATCCAAGCAGAGTGGATGCTGATCTTCTAGACCAGTCAGGTGCTCTGACGGTCTGACGACACAGCAGAAGCCCCCACTACATCTCTGCTGGGCGGTCACATTCACCCAGGGACCTGAGGACAGGCCGTGAGGCTTGCAGCACTGGAGCACCTGTGGCCACCTGGGCTGAGGTGTCTATGTCCGGCGCCTCTTGGCAGCGCTGGGGCTGGAGGGATTGCTGTTGGCAGTCAGGACCTTGTCAGTGACCCGGCTGCGCTTCCTCTTGTCTGCCCCTTCTTTGCACCCCAAGTCTGAGGAGTTCTTCTCTTTGTCTTTGCTGGATTTTTCTAATGCTTTCCCCAAGCTCCCTGAAGATGAAAAAACTGAGAAACAAAATCATTTGGCTGAAAACAGAGTATACAGAAACTCATTCCATTTCCTAACGTTCCCCTGAGTAGAAGAGAAACCTACTCTCCCTAGGGGTCTTCTGTCTGAGCACACCTTGATGCTCCCAGACTTGGCCTTGGTCTCAGGCAAAGACACAGCTGAATGTTGGCCCCTTGCATGGGCCTTCAGGGGCCCTCCTGCCTAAGGTGATCTGCCCTGAGTTCATCTTTAAGTATATCCTCTATCCCTCTGACTCCATGGCTTCCTGATCTCACCGTGCCTGAGGATGGTTTCAGGAGTGAGGACATAGGGGCCTATGCTCCAAGGGCATTCCTCACTTACCGTCATCAGCCCCATTGTGGGGGTCCACATCCTCCTTCATCTCCTCCTTCATTTCCTCTTCAATGACCACTTTTCCTGTGGAGGAGACAGCTGCCGTTCACTGGAAACCCACGGTGGTGGCCAGCGCTGGGGGACGGTCTGGCCATGACTGCTTCCGATTCTCGCTGCCCACACAGGCCTCGGCGTCCATCACGAGATGGCATCCATCAGGAGACTGCCTTTGAGCACCGCTCTCCCCAGCCCTTGGTTCCCAAAACCTCCCAGGTGCCACTGGAGGCGGGGTCTGAGCAGGATCCTTACACCTCCCTGGAGGCCCCAGACCTCCCCACCTTTGGCCTGGTCCGGCTTTTTTTATTCCCAGCCCTGATGGTGGCCGAGTCTCACCTTCTCGGACCTCCTGAATGATCTCATCTGGAAGGACAAAGTTCCTCTCTGGATTTGGGAATGGCAGAATCTCAGACTCGTGCTGCCGGCACAAAGCGTTTTGTATTTTCAAGAAACAGAAAACAGGACGTCAGCTCACCAAGATGTACAGGAGGAGCAGGCTGGAGGCTGCCAGCTGGTGGGGCTCCTTCCTCTAGCTTGCAGAGTCTACCTCAGCTGGGCTTTTCAAATGATTAGGGAGGGCTAGGCTAGCACCAGCCCAACAAAGCCAGAGAAAAGGACCAGGTTTGTGCCACCGAGAGGATCCTGAAGACATGGCAGCCCTGACGATATCCACACTAGGACCTGACCTGGCTCACCACTGTAGCATTCCCACCAGGACAATGTTCCTCATGCACACCATGACCACAGGCATCTACAGCTCCACCCATCCTGGTACCTAGCTACACTGCCTGTCAGACACTGCCAGCTCTCCAAACTGGTTATCTGTCTATTATCCATCAGACACAGCTATCACTAAGCTCCCACAGAGGTGTTCAAATTCACCTCAATAAGGCCATATATATATATATATAATACATACACACACACACACACACACACACACACACACACACACACACACCCCTCAATACCTCAGATAAAGTCAGCCTCCACCTAAAGCACTCTGGACCTCTACTTTTCACTGTGGCCGACACTTCTCTCTGCATCTCAGCACCCAACTATTTCCCTGGAGACTTTTTGTGACGACCCAAAATCTAAAGTAGGTTCCCTGAAAAATGTCAGAGACCATTACTAGTTTGTGCTTTTCATAGTAGGACTTGAGCTTTCCTGAGGAAGGGGCCTCATCTACTGAGATCACCTCTGCTCTGCATAGCAAACCCCAAGTGAGCAGTGGGCTCTGTCCTGTACTACAGCTGATCCTAGGAAGACAGGATGTGGGACTTGTCTCCACCTTCAGCCCAAGATGGGTGGGCCACGGTCCAACTCACCAGTGCCTGCATGTCATACATAGTGCTCAGATGGTCCCAGATGACCTTGGATGGGACCTGGCGCCCAATATTCTGGCTGAACTTGTCTCGAATGCAAATCATGTGGAAGTGTCGATTCACCCCTGAGAGGCAGGACAGTGGGTTAAGGGTTAGGGCACACCTCTATGCAGAGAGCATGGATGTTGTGTGCGGGGCAGGAGTATGAAATGGCAGGTGGGGGTATTGCAGGAGTCAGGCCTCGAAGAGGATGGACGTGTCAGGGCAAGTGGGTGTTTCAGGGGCAAGGGTGTATAGTAGGCGGGTCCAGGGCAAGGGGGCTGCGGAGGCGGGGAGAGTGGAGGCGTTCCCTAGGGTAGGAGTGTCTCAAGGGCAGGAGAGCCAGGGGTATCCCCAGGGAGAGGGCTTCCCGGGCAGGAAAGTCATGGGGTCTTGGGCTAACAGGGTACTCCGAAGTGGGAGGTCCCGTCTCGGGAGAGGTAGCAGGCTCCGCCCGCCCGCCCGCCCGACGGTTTAGCCCGCCCCACCCCCACGCGGGTGCGCGGTGCGGCGCTCACCGACAGGCTTGTGGCCCAGCATGGCGTGGAAGAGGCACACCTCCACCTCAGGGCTCCACACTACCGTTTCCTCAGCTGGGCTCGGGGCTGCCTCGCCTGGGCCCTTGTCGCCTGGGGCGCCCGTGCCGCCCACCTCGGCCTCCCCCATGGCCGCCGGCGAGCGACGAGCGCCCGGCAAAAGAAGGGTAGCTACAGGCTCTGCGCAGGCGCAATCGGCGTGGAGGGCGCGCACTCGCTGGGCTCGGGAACGCGGCTTACCCGCGTCCGCGCAGGCGCAACAGAGACTGGCTTCCGGTGCCGGCAGCGCCCCCTGGTGGTCAACCCTTTCCCTGCCTCCGGCTCTGTCCAGAGAGGAAGCTGGCACAAATCTTTAAAAGAACACCAGCTGGGCGTGGTGGCACGCTCCTTTAATCTTAGCACTCTGGAGGCAGAGGCAAGAGGATCTCTGAGACTTCCAAGCCAGCCAAGGCTACATAGTATGATACACACGCCCCAAAGTTAAAAAAGATCCCGGCTTCACCTGAGTTGATGGAAAAGAACTCATGATGCATAGCCAGAAGTAACAGGTGCCAGAAGTGACAGGCTGTGTCTCCCCCTGCCAGTGATAAATTATACAGTATGTAAATTACATCTCAATAAAGCTGTTTTTTAAAAAAAAAAAAAGTCAGGGGCTAGTGAGATGGCTCATCCATTAGAGATGCTTGTGCACAGGCCTGATAACTGGAGCTCCACTCCTGGGTCCTGGAGAGGGCAGGAGAGAACCAACTCTTGAGAGTTGTACTCTAACCTCTATATCCATACCATGATATGTGCACACTTGCACACACACACACACACACACACACACACACACACACACACACCATAAATAAATAAATAAAAATAAAAGCCTGCTTTTGTAGAAGCGAGGTTCTGCTTATCTTAGAGTGGCCCTGGCCTGGGTGTTCATGACAGTCCCAGAGTCCAGGGCTTCCTTGGCATTGGAAGACAGAAATCTGGGTCCTTCTAGCCTTGGCATCTACTTCTACTTCCGTCCTGTCCCCACAGTTGAGCCCCTCCAGAAGTGGGTTGGTGATTAACACAGACTATCAGCCTTAAGCATGTGATCCCTCAGCTGGGTGGTGGTGGTGCACGCCTTTAATCCCACCCAGCACTCAGGAAGCAGAAGCAGGAGAATGTCTGTGAGTTCAAGGCCAGCCTGGGCTAGTGAGTTCCAGGAAAGGCACGAAGCTACACAGAAAAACCCTGTCTTGAAAAACAAAACAAAACAAAACAAAAAAAGTGATTCCCTCTTTGAGGTCTGAATCACCCCAGTCAGCTGTGCATGAGCTCTGCCTGCCACTCGTAAAGGCTACTCTACTCACTCATCCCTCAGCTATGCCCTCCATGTCTAGGTTTCAGAATCACTTTCCTGACTGCTGCCTCTCAGCTGTGTGACTGAGAGGTTGAAAGCCTTTGTAAGACTGTGTTTGCCTGTGTGCCATGGGGCCACTGTTACTCCCATACTCTCGGTACTGATAAGAATTGTCTACTGGCTGCCAGTCCTGGCCCTGTACCTGCCCCTCATTCAGGCCTGCAACCAGACAATGCTCACAATAGTGAGCAGGGCACCATGGAGGGTGCAGGCTCTGGCCAGAGTCATTGTCTGGGACAACTCAGGGCTCAGAGCCAGTCAGCAGTCTGTGGCCAGGCCTCAGTTTTCCCACTGTGGAGGTGTGGCTGGTGAGAAGAGCCCCCACAGTGCCATGGGGAAGATCCGGCCCAATGAAACTTCATAAGGGGCCTGAGGCCACTGCTGTCATATGGCGTTATAATACACCTGGGAGTTATGATACCACAGAGCCTGTGCCCTTGCCTCTGTCTGTCTGGCATGCAGAACTTGCCTTAATTACTATAAAGCTGGGGTGAAGCATAATCTGCCACCTGGGACCTGCCATAAAGCAAGTTCCCAGCCTGAGACCTACCACACATTAAGTACCCAGGAGCAGGTGTTCAGAATAATATCATGGTTGTTCTCTGGACACCCGGGGCATGGCGGACCCTGCTGCCAACAGCTTCTGGCTCTGGTTCACCTTATTTTCACCCCTACCAGATAGGATCCTCTTTCAATTCCAAGTGCCTCCTTCCACAAGGGCTTCCCTTGTGTCACCCCCAGCCTCCCTTTCCTAGCTGGTCCTCTGTTCTGTGTGGCCTTTGTGTACCACTGCACTCAGATGGTATCCCACCAGACATGACATCTGCAGACACCTTACTGTCATTCTAGACATATCCTGAAATGTGTGACTGGGCATCAGACTTGATTGATGCCTGTAGACAGGTTGAACGTTTTAGGAGAGAATGCCTTCATTCTTTCCTTCTGTGAAGCTGCAGCAGGTCTCTGCAGAACAGACTCCATGCCAGGTAATAGGAAGAGACTGAGCACTGAGATCAGCAACTAGGACTTTGCCTACTGTCTCATGACCCAGCTGACTTCCAATTTTCATGAACAGAAGAGACAACTAGAGCTAGACACATGTAGGATCTGGAGTCCAATCCCATATATTTAAGAGGAAGTTGTGATTGTTCATTTTGTAGCTCTTCTGAGACTGCTTTCTAACAAGGAGCTGTAGAGAAACTATTAGCCCTTGATCATAAGTGTGCTCCTTCAGCCTGGGTTCCTGGATGTCCAACAAGTCATCCTAATAAGTAGCTTCAAAGTGAATTCATACCTATTGGTAGCTGAGAGGCTCATTCAAGTCTGCTAGAGGAGTCCCTTTGGCCTGGAGCAGGTGTCTGGGGAGCACTTCACTCACTTGTTGTGGAAATTACTGGTGAGCTTTGCTCACATTTGTCTTCTCTGTGAGGTCTTCAGGCAGTTCCAGGGTCCCAGGACTGTGACTGGCTTTGTAGCATGGCTCCCTTTTCTCCAGATGGGGTTAGCATATAAAGTGGACAGTGATAGCTGCTGATGGGTCCACTAGCCAACTGGTCAACCCTTTCCTCATTTGTTGAGATCCCTGCTGCTCAAATCTCTTTTACAAGATGGATATGAGTGCTAGAATTCTTTTTTTTTTCCCCCGAGACAGGGTTTCTCTGTGTAGTTTTGGTGCCTGTCCTGGATCTCACTCTGTAGACCAGGCTGGCCTCAAACTCACAGAGATCCTCCTGCCTCTGCCTCCCGAGTGCTGTGATTAAAGTTGTGTGTCAGCACCACCCGGTGAGTGCTGGAATTCTTGATCCCAGGGGTGGAGGGTTTAGACTGGGCCCAGATGTTGTGTGATATTTTGTTTGTGTTTTGACAAATAGAGTTTGCCTGAAATCAGAGGGCCGAGCCAGTCACTAGTTAACCATAGAGGTCTGTAGGTCTGTACAGAGAGGAGACAGGAAGTGATAAGGCAGGGCAGAGATAGGATCTTGGCCCTTTTGGTCAGAGGAACTGGAGAGGCAGGAAGTGACTGTGGCTGCTCCCCTGCCTCTCTGATCTTTCAAGTTTTTACCCTGATATCTGACTCCTTGGACGATAGGTTGACATCTCCTTCTTACTCTCCTTTCTCCTTTCACTATCTCTCTTGGATTTTCCTGCCTGGCTCCATCCTGTCCTGTCATAAGCCAAAGCAGCTTCATTTATTAGCCAATGGGAGTAACACATATTCACAGCATACAGAAAGACATCCCATAGCAATGTATATATGGTATGTCCTAACAAAAATAACCTTAAGTTTGTATCAATATATAAAAATACCTTATACAAGATTAATAGAAATGGGTTGAGTTAAGTTATAAGAGCCAGCTAGCAAGAAGCCTGACCCATAGACCATTTCTACTCTTATTCAAGGTATACCTATACAGTTTATTTAACAATGTAATGTAAATTTCTATTCCTTGAAAATTATTATTACAAACTATTTAGGATAATAAAAAAATGAAGTCAGTAGTTAGTCACCTATTACAATCAAACTTGTAGTCATGTTAGGTATGTTTTCAAGGTCAAACAGAGATACAGTTTAGATAGACATGTGGTCTTCAAACACTTCAGAGACCTACAGACTGTGGCATTTAAAATGTTTTAATAACATAAGGTTTTGCTTTTTTTTTTTTTAACAATGAGATATATCTGTTCATGGTAGCACCAATCTACTTCAGAGAAGATGATGGGCATCAAAGAAACTCCATATGGAGTTTACTTTCTTTGTAGCAAAACTTAGCCACTGGGCAAGAAAGTGCCCTTGCCTCAACTGCTGACAGTATGCTGTCCAAAATTGGACAAGCAGGACATAAAAGAAAATGACTGCCGAACCTTGCCAAGACAAGGTGGGACAGTCCTTCAAAAATCTTGCTTCACAGAAAAGTCTGTCAGATATTCTAGGCCTGTAGGCTGAAGATGAATGCCACAACCTTACAGAGGAACCCTGGGTGACTGTCTAGGCAGCCAGCTGTTTCTGTAATTCCTTAGTTTTGGAGGTTGTTTGCTCTGCACTTCCTGTTTACTCAGGTAATATTATATCCTTTACAGGTCTCTGATGGAGTTGAAGACTAGATAGTTTTATAGTTTTCCTTGTTAACAAATTCAGAAAAAAAACTCACAAAGAGGTGTAAAGTGTGTAAAGTTGAGAGACACAGAATAATAGTTTGGGGTTGGTAATGCAAGTTAGGATGGAAAGTGAATTAGGTACAATACTTTGGACTCAACAGGATAGGATAGATAATGAAGTATTTTCTCTGAATTTGTCAAATGCTAATTGAGTATTAATGTAATTATTGCCTGTATATATTTGTATATAGTTATTGTACTTATTGTATATAGTTTTTCTATGTTAGTTGAAAGTGAAAGGGCTTTCATTTAGACAAAAAAGGGGAAATGTTGCGTGATATTTTGTTTGTGTTCTGACAAATAAAGCTTACTTGAAGTCAGAGGGTGGAGCTAGCCACTAGTTAACCATAGAGGTCTGGAGGTCTATACAGAGAGGAGACAGGAAATGATAAGGTGGGGCAGAGACAGTATCTCAGCCCTTTTGGTCAGAGGAACTGGAGAGGTAGGAAGCCACTGGCGGTTGCTCCTCTGCTTCTCTGATCTTTCAGGTTTTTACCCCATATCTGATTCCTATTTTTTATTAATAAGATTAATTAGATTTACACCTCACCCAGATGAGAAATAAAGGCCCCAGAAAGGCTCTCCCTTGTTTAATGAATATACAAGCCTTATAGTTTATATGCCAGTCTTGTATAAATTTGACCAGTATGAACTATTCCCCAGACCACCTTTAGGTCTTAACTAAGTGTCATCTCTTTCTATTTATCCATTTATTTATTCAAGTTCTCATGTATCTCAGACTGGCCTGAAACTCACTATATGGCCAAAGATTACCATGAACTTGGATCCTCATTCTTTCACCTCCTAAGTCTAGGCTAACAGGTACCTGCTGATATATATGCTGGGGACTGAATTCAGGGCTTCGTGCATACTAGGAAAACAGTCTACAAATGGACATCATCTCTAGCCTCCCAAATGGCATTTCTGGTCTGAGGATCTGATGTTGTCTCTGGAAGGTGGTGGTCACTGCTAACAAGAGGGAGCCTGTTCCCACTCCCAAAGGAACATTTAGCTCTTGGTCACAAGAGCTGGATCCAATAGGAGGAATATTTGTAAAAGCTCTGGTCAGAAGGAACCTTTTGTCCACCTGCCTTTGTTTACGCTGTCTCCCTGCAGACTGCATCTCTGCAGTAGTGAAATTTCCCACAGCATGGCTGTCCCCACTCTGCTCCCTTACAGAATTCTGGAGACCCAGGACTCTGGAGGACAAATTCTGGAGTCAATCTGCCTGTGGATCCTATTCACATGTGTTCACCTAATGGCCACTGGCTGTCCTCTGGACCTCGCCTGAACATATCAACACTGAGAACAGCTATGCTGTCCTCTGCAGGCTGTGGAGCATTGGGGAAGTAAGGAGCCTAGAACTAAGCAGCCATCAGATAGGACCTGGACTTTCCAGTTCAGGCCCAGTCTTTTCCTACTGGGATTGCAGCCAGGTAGGAAACCCATGGCCTGATTAACACAGCTTGTCTCCATCTCTGTTATTGTCCTGTTCGTGGTAAGTTGATATGATTAAGGACCTATGTGATTATTTCTATTCTTCTCAAAGCTGTTTGTGGTCTTTGAAAGTCATGGACTTCCCTGGACCTACAGAGGCTATCAGGCTAGGACCTGCCGCAGACAGGCTGCCAAGTCTTGCCTGTAGGGGGCACTGCCCACCAACTCTATGGATGCAAACCTCCCTTCTAGCTCTGAAATCTGCCAGCAGGACCCAAGGGAAGGTGCACTCCTGAGCCACTCAAGTGTTTTTTTTTTTTAAATTTAATTTAATTTTATAATTTAATTTAATTTTACATATCAGCCACGGATTCCCTTGTTCTCCCCTCTCCCGCCCCCAACCATTCAAGTATTTTAATAGAACCCAACTCTTCAGAAGGGGCCTATGAAGGATTGCCATGATACCCAGGAGGCAAGTGTTCTTTCTGGGGTTTGGCTTGTTTTAGGGGATCAGATTCCAGGACCACTCTGGGACATGCCACCCCATGGCAGGGTTGTTTTGAAGGTCAAGTGGGGGTGTAGCTGAGACTCAGCTGATGCTCACTATCATCGTTTTCTAGTCTTGGGAAAGATGAGAGCTTCCTGTCTGTCTGCTGTCTTCATGTGTGCCAACAACTCCTCTGTCACAGCCCTTCATTATTATGAACCACACCTGGCTGGCAGAACCTTCCCTCTGATGCTAAGGAGTGACTTAGAGAGCCAAGCAGCTTTGTCCTGGCCCTGACCTGCCCAGCTGAGGGATGGGGAAGAGGGTCTTTGCTCACATGGCCCAGGAGTGGCATCTGTCAACGAGTATTGTGTCACTAAACTTTGGCCTCTGGAAGATGGGGAAACTGAGGCACGGGAATGTTGGGTAAATGAGTGAGGGAGGCAGGTTTCACAATGTGCCCCTGAACACCAGCTGCTCCCTACTCTGGAAGTAGCCAGGCCAGAATTGTTCTCCATGTTTCCTGTCTAGATGACTCACCTTTTTCTCTGTCCCCAGGAAGCCCTGCTGGTTTCCTATGGATGGGGAGGTGTAGAATAGCCAAAGGCAATGGGGAGCAGAATTGAGGTTTGTATCCTACACAGGAGGGAGCATGCACAGAAAGATGTTCTGCCTGGGATGGAGCTAGTAGCTTGGGATTAGACCATAGCACAGTGTGCAGGCAGCTGCTCATGGTCTCAAGGGTCTTCTTTTTGGCCATTCAGGGTCTCTGGTCGTTGATCTTAGAATGTTTATTGACATCAGCTTTGAACATTACTCATGACTCAGCCAAATGTCAGCAATAACTCTGCCCATGGGACCACCTCCCCCTCCTATTTTTGTAACATTAAGGCTTTCTGTTGTGGTGCAGAGTGCCTTTATTCTTATCTCAGATCCCTGGGGTCCTGAGCAATTATGACTTCCACAGCACTAGAAGACGGTGTTGTAACTGTCACCCCCACTGTGGGGGCTATGCCTATGTTACTAATCATTTCAATCTCAAGTAGATCCAGTGTGACCAAGAAGGGTTGAATGTATCTATAAAAGGATTAACATGGTCCTCATTAATCTAGCTTTCAGAGGGCAGTTCTGCTCTCTCTATGAACTGACAAAGATAACAACCAGTGTTCTCTTTGTAGAAGGAATTCTTTTCACAGACATGAGGAATCATTCTGAGATAGTTCAGTCAGTACAGTGCTTGCCATGCAAGTGTGAGGACCTGAGTTTGACTCTTAGGATCCACATTTAAAAAAAGGGGGTGGGTGGGCATTGTGGCACAGGCCTTTAATCCCAGCACTCAGGACACAGAGGCAGGTGGATCCGTGTGAGTTCAAGGCCAGCCTGGTCTACAAAGAGAGTTCTAGGACAGCCAAGGTTGTTACATAGAGAAACCTTGTCTCAAAATAAATAACTGAAAATAAACAAACAAATAAATAAGTTAATGGTGGTATGGATCAGTAATCCCAGGGCTGGAGAGGTTGAGACAGGCAAATTCCTAGGGCTTTGTGGTGGAGCCTCAGCTAAGGGGTGGACCTCCAGGCCACCTGTGAGAGACCCTGTTTCAAGAACAAGTTGGATGGTTTCTGAGGAATAATACCTCAGGTTGTCCTCTGGCCTTGACATTTTCTCTCTTATAAACAGGTGTGTGTGCACACACACATTCTTGTCAATCCAGCTTCCGGAGACTAGCTCTGTTCTTTCCCAGAACAAACACGGAGAGTGGCAGTTTTCTCTTTGCAGAAGGAGCCATTCTTTTTACAAGAAGAAGCACTCTGAAATAAAGTTTCTTCTGCCCCCAAAATCCTTGAGGCAGCCCTGGGACATCACAGCTTTGCTGTGAGTCCTATGCAAATCTGAGGATTAAGGGCCATAGGTTGACTTGGTGGATACAAACTGCATTCAAGTGAGGACGAATTGGAGATGAGGAAGTGTCAACCAGCCTTCCCACATGGCATTGTGGCCAAAGGCTGACATTTCACATGGGAGAAAGGCATTATGAGTATTCTGATGAAAGTAAAGTAACCATCAGTCCCCAAAGAATTTGAAGCCAGCTCTGATTTACTCTGCTTCTCTCCTTCCTGCTAAGGGTCTCCCTCCTTCCCCTTGTACTGGCTAGTTTTGTGTGTCAACTTGACACAAGTTAGAGTCATCAGAGAAAGGAGCCTCAGTAGTTGAGGAAATACCTCCTTGAGATCCAGCTGTAAGACATTTTATCATTTAGTAATCAATGGGGGAGGGCCCAACCATCCCTGGGCTGGTGGCCCTGGGTTCTATAAGAAGGTGGCTGAGCAAGCCATGGGAAGCAGCAGTAAGCAGGTCCCCTCCACGGCCTCTGCTTCAGCTCCTGCCTCCAGGTTCCTGCTGTTTGAGTTCCTGTCCTGACTTCCTTCAGTAATGAGCAGTAATGCTGAAGTGTAAGCCAAATAACCCTTTCCTCCCCAACTTGCTTTTTGGTCATGGTGTTTCATAGCAGCAACAGAAACTCTAACTGGGACACCACTGAAGCCCCCGGGCTCGGTTCAGCCCTCACTCTCAAAATTAAGAAATGAATTTGAAAGCCAGGTGGTGGTGGTGCATGCCTTTAATCCCAGAACTTGGGAGGCAGAGGCAGGTGGATCTCTGTGAGTTCAAGGCCAGCTTGGTTTACAGAGCAAATTCCAGGACAGTCAGGGCTACAAAGAAAAACTCTGTCTTGAAAAACCAAAAACAACAACAACAAAAATATATGGATTTGAACAACATCAGAAGGATATCCAAAATCTTCCTTTCCCAACAAAGGAACTTACTCAATTTATGTTCCCAGTCAGGGAATTTCCCTATGTGGGGAGGGATAGGATCTGTCAACTACATCCTTCCAATTCACAGGTCCAAAATTTTAACCAGTATCTGAGACCTCTGAGAGAAGATCCACATAGAGAGGCTAATCATGCATGTCTGTGCAAGGGTGCCAGATCCTCTGGAACTGGAGTTACGACAGTTATGAGCTGCCATGTGGATTCTAGGAATTGAACCTGGGACCTCTGGAAGAACAGCAGGTACTCTTAATTGCTGAGCCATCTCTCCAGCCCTGAGCCTGATCAATTGGATCAATTCCTTGGACCACAACTCTATTCCTGGTCCAAGTTGATGTCTATATTGAGTATTCTTTTCTCTGGTAGAGAGGAGTGCTGTGGGATGTTCTGTATGGCAAATGTGTTGCTCTGATTGGTTAGTAAATAAAACACTGACTGGCCAGTAGTCAGGCAGGAGGAAGTGTAGGCAGGACAAGGAGGAGAATAAAGCTGGGAAGTGGAAGGCTGAGTCAGAGAGACACTGCCAGCTGCCATGATGACAAACAGCATGTGAAGATGCCGGTAAGCCATGAGCCACGTGGCAAGGTATAGATTAATAGAAATGGATTAATTTAAGCTATAAGAACAGTTAGCAAGAAGCCTGCCACGGCCATACAGTTTGTAAGCACTATAAGACTCTGTGTTTACTTGGTTGGGTCTGAGCGGCTGTGGGACTGGCAGGTGAGAGAGATTTGTCCTGACGTGGGCCAGGCAGGAAAACTCTAGCTACAGAGGTGAAGAATGAACACCTGGTAGGGTGTAATGACAGCAGATGAAAAATTCTCCAACCCACAACCCACATGGGATGATAATGAGGCAGATCCCATTGAGGCTACATTCAGGATCTTTGAGACTCAATCAAGGGGGCAGGGGGGCGCTGATCAGAGAATCAGTACCCTGGTCCCAGAATATGAATAGAGCCTTTGATGTACAACAAGGAAGGGAAGAAGGGCCTGTAGGGTTCCTAGAAAGTTGAAGGACCAGATGAGAAAGTACCCTGGATTAGATGAAGAAGAGCCGTTAAGAGAGGATGCTAAAGTTATGTTTTGTAACTAACAGCTGGACAGACATAGTGAAAAAGAATCTTTTTGACTGCAGGCTGGAAGGACAGAAATTTAGGAGAGTTATTGAGAGAGGCCCAAAGGTCTATATAAAAATGGATGAAGAGAAACAAAAGCAAAAGGGCTGGAGGAATGGCTCAGTGGTTGGACATCCTGCTTGTCCAAAGGGCCTGAATTCAGTTCCCAGCACCCAGGCTAGGCAGTTCATGACTGCCTGTAACTCCAGTTCTAGGGGATCCGATGTCTCTGGCAAAGATAATGTTGACAACTCTAAACCAAAAGATGAGGGTAAACCAGGTCCAAGTCAGTAGAGGACTCCCAGTGGGGTCAAAGCAGGAGAAAGATTCCAGAGAGAAAGGAGAGGGCAAATGTTATAAAAGTGGAGGGAACGACACTTAAAGATGAATAGCCTCATGAAAAGAGAACAGGAAATAAAAATTATTTATCCACGTCTTTTGACAAGGATTCAGGGAATCAAGGGTTTCTTTTTAGCGATTCCCACTGGGAACCTTTGGTATATTTGAGGATGGGATCAGAGAGAAAAGAAATTGCTCTTCTGGGTCAACTTTGGGCCTGCATGCTCCTCTCTATCCTAGTAAATGTCTTTTGTCATCTAAAACTGTAGGTACAGAGTTATCATGTAAAATAATTTAAATATTATTTAAAATGCTTTCCATGCAATATATTTTGGTCATATTCTTTCCCTTTCCTCAGCTCTTCTCAGATTTCTTCCCCCACCCAACTTCATGTTCTCTGTCTATAAAAAAATGAAAACAAAACAAACAAAACACACATACAACAAAGAAAATGCACACACACACCAAAATGGAGTCTGTTTTGTGTTGGCCAACTACACCTGAGCATCAGGCCTGCCCTGGAGTGTGACTGATACACCCAACATCACTTCCATGAAAAAAACTGATTTTCCCTCTCCAAGCAGCTAACGGTTGTAAAGCCATGAGACTTTGTGCCCACTTCCCGTTCTCTGGCTTGACTTTGTCCAGGTCTTGTGTGTGTGTGCTGTCCCAGTCTCTGTGAGTCCTGGAAAACACAGTTTCCTTGGAGTAGTCTACCACCCCCAAGACTGTTGCTGAAATGCTGGTGGTGCTGTTTGGGGAGGTTCCAGAACCTGTATGAGGTGTGACCTTGCTGGAGGAGTCACATCATTGGAAGTGACCTTCCAGGTTGCCATCTCTGCTTCCTGTGTGTCCTTGGAAATGTGATTGCTCAGCTTCCTGTTCCAGATGCTTGCTGCCATGCCTCTACCACCACTATAGACTCTCCTTCTGGAACCATAAGCCCAAATAAACTCTTCCTCTGCAGGTTGCCTTGATTGTTGTATTTTATCATGGCAAGGAAAAGTCATCGATACAGAATCTGCAGAAAGACACTTGAGGTTGTCTGCTGGCCTCCACACACAGGTGCACACACGCTCATCAAGCATGTGCACCTGAGAGCATTCCTCACACATGTGTACCCATGTGTACAAACACAGAGATTGAAAAAGTGTAGTGTGGGAAGGAAAGGAGATATTGGATGGAAGCCTACTATAGTGGTGTTGCGCCTTTCTTTTTAAGTAACAAGGCACATGTATAATGTCATACATGGCTAACCTGAGCCCTGGTTTTCTCACCACACAGAGTAGAATTTCTGGTGAAGCCAGTGTCTCCTGATGCTTCCTAAATAAAATAGTTTCTTCTCACTTTGAGCCAGTAATGTCTGTAGGTAGAGACTATGACTATTGGGGTGGGGAAGGCAGAGAGGAATGTAGGAAGATCTGCCCAATGGGGCTGACCCCCTTCTTTAGCCCACCTCCAAGGGATCACATTTGGTTGTCTTCAAGCACTGGGGTCTCCCCCAGGGCTGCCTAGATGTAGGATGCCTTTGTTCACAGGGAGATGAAGCCTTTGGGTGGAAGTGGCTCTGGGATCCCAGGAGCTAGGGTAGAGACATGTTGCTGCTTCTTCAGGGTTGGGGGTAGAAGGAGCACAGGTGTTCTTCCTCAATGGCCCTAAAGGGCAGATCTTGACCCTTTGTTCTTATGGACGATGGCAGTGATTATGCAGGCAGCTGTCTGCTGCTGGCTGGAGAGGCATC
Organism: Peromyscus eremicus; assembly: GCF_949786415.1. Classification (NCBI taxonomy): domain Eukaryota; kingdom Metazoa; phylum Chordata; class Mammalia; order Rodentia; family Cricetidae; genus Peromyscus; species Peromyscus eremicus. Next base: position 151,730,458 of record NC_081419.1, on the reverse strand, counting down.
CATACCAAGTCCTCTGGTTTCTGAGGTGGTTAAACAGCAAAACAGACCCAGCTTCCTTTGAGGAATGGGGAGCAACTTGGGGGGCGGTGCTGGGGCTGTGGAATATGTGGAATTGAGGCTGTAGTCAGGGGCCCCAGGGGGCTGGGGTGGGCCATATCCCTGTGTCTTGGAAGCTGTTCCTTTGGCCCAGGTGTAAATCTGTCTTCTCCATAAGGGGGCCGTCACCCCAGCCAATGGTTCTCAGGAGGAAAGGAATCATTTATCCAGTAAGCTGAGGTGCTTCTATGGAGAAGAAGGAGCCATGGGTCACCAAATGGTACTAAACACCGCACGGAAGATGTGGACCTGAGTCTAACCTGTTTGGCGCCACACTGGCTCATAGGACAGAGATACTGTCTGGTGAAAATGGGATGTGGATTGCAAATACTGAGAGCCTAGGAGCTGTGAGCTGGTGGCAGGCTGGCTTGTAGCTGGGGCTCCCGAATTGACCCCTGCCAATACCAGATTTTTAGGAGCAGATATCCCTGGCTCAACTCTCTGGAGTGTCTATCTGAGATTCCCTTGCCCTTGACTATGCATGGGGATTGTGACTTCCAGCTCTGGAAGTTACAGTCCTGTTTGGTCACTGTGCACTACCCTCTCACCCTGTCTTGGTCCATCAGAGTGACCCATGTGGACCTGGAGCGGAGATACTCTGCCACCTGCTAGGATAAGTGTTCCATTAATTTATCTTTCTAGGATCTGTGTGGTCAGTCTATGGTGGCCCCTGCACAGCAGGCTGAGGAAGGACAGACAGACAAGTTTGAAGCCAGGGATGTAGGCTAGTGCTATCTCAGAGTGAGGGACCTCTTGTCCTTGATCCAGCTAGTTACAGCCAGCCTTATAAACCCTTCCCTCCCTACTGGGCTGAGAGCCAGGGGCTCAGAGCTCTGCTCTCAGAACCACAGATCATCTGGGTCTCAGGGTGTAGGATATATACAGACTGAAATTTCTCTGGTCCTGCCCAGCCCTGAGGTCCAGACGAATCTCTTCCACTGCTGTTCCACAGCTGCTTATAAAATAATTACGAAAAGGCTTATAGTAATACAAACTGTATGGCCTATGGCTCAAGCTTCTTGCTAGCTAGCTCTTTCATCTTAAATTAACCCATTCCTATTAATCTATATGTTGCCACGTGGTCGAGGTGTTACCGGTCTGCTGACATCTTGTTGCTCCTCAGGCTGGTGTCTCTCTCAACTCCACCCTTCTTCGTCTCGTCTTCAGTTTGAATGTACCGCCTAGCCTTATCCTGCCATGCTATAGGCCAATGCAGCTCTATTTATTATCCAATGGGAGCCACACATATTCACAGGATACAGAAAGACATCCCATAGCAGATATACATACATACATACATACACACACACACACATACATACATACATACATACATACATAGAACAATCCCCAGTCACCTGGGCTCCTACAGGGAGGAGGGGCCCTACTCACTTGTCCAACCCATGTGACACAGGCAGCTCTTCTGTCTGTTGGTAACTGGAGCAAAGATGTGTCTGATAAAGCTCAAACATGCCTGTTGGGTACTGCAACTGCCTAAGCTGTGGCCAAACTGATTCCAAGAGCCACAGGGCTCTCATAGCTCCCAGCCACATGGTGGTTAGAGAACAAAGCTTGCTGTGAGCTTTGAGAAAGGCACTGTCTTCATTTGGCTGGTCCCCTTGGTGGGCTTTTCTTTCCATAAGGTTTCTGGTCACTGAGGCTGGGGTTGCTTGGTTCTCTCAGGGTTCTAGTGAAGATGGGGAAGGGGGGCTGGCTAGCTGGGTCCCTGAGAGCCCCCAGGAGTTTTTTTTGTTCTTGGCAGTGAGCTGGGATGTCCCAGGTCTCTCTGCTTGGTTGGTTGTACCTCACTGGCTGCCTTCTTAGGGCTTGGCCTTTTGCCAACTTTGGGATCTGGGGCAAGAGATCCTCTCATGCTCTTTAGATTCCCAAGCTTGTGGAGTGTGGGTGCAGGAGACTTGAGCCCCTTCCTTTTCTTCCCTGGGTGTATGCTTTCCCTCTTTGGTTGAGGGAAATTACAAGTATTTATCATGTTTTCCTTCAAAGCTTGACACATTACAATTGCTTATGAAATCTCAACAGACAGCTGACATATTCTCTGTTCCCTGAGGCTGAGCAGACTGGGGGTGAGGGGAGGCTGGCAAATACGGATCTCCTTCACCGCCTCTTATAAGAGCATTGTCAGGGTAGAGCCAGCAGCAAGTGTGAGCGCGGGGCCAGCCTGGGCTCCAGAAGACAGAGTAGACCACCCTGGAAGCCAGCCACTGGCTCCTGCCTCAGTGCACTCACAGTAGGTACCAAGGCCGCTGCCCACTGCTTCCCCATTCTTATCCTGCAGACCATCAAACCTGTTCCCACCTGTATGCCAGTGGCTTTCTAGGCAGCAGACACCAGACACTCTCTCTGTGGAGACCACATGTGAAGTAATGAAGCCTCAAGGAAACTTTGGACAGAGTTCTTGTGAACTCTGACTAGGAACAGAAGCCCACCTCCAGTTCCTAACATCTCCCATTTCCAGTCCTCTGTTGATCACTGAGCAGAAACTCTCCAGACATGGAGGGTCAGGAACAAAGTTCGATTCCGGATGCCTGGGTTCCCAGCTCAGCCATAGCTAAAGGTCTTTGATGTGGGTTCGAGAGGACACTGAATGGATTTTTGGGGGCAAGGAGTTTATTAGAAGAGTTATTAACATCATGGACAGACAGACAGATACCAGCAAGGAAGAGGTTCTGAGGCGTTCAGGCCCCAGCACCAGAGAGAGGCAGCATAGTGTGGGCTCTGAAAAGAGGAAATCAGGGCTTTTGTGGCATAAGTGGGGTCTCTTTTTATATCTTTTTGATGATGAGGGGGTTTACAGCACAAACCTGTAGCCAGGCTCTCTGATTCTCAGGTAGGAATCAGGGAAGAGGGTGGGGAGCTGGATGTGAGGCCATAAATATCCTCTTTGATGTAAACTCACTTCTCTCAGTGAGAAACCCTGATGTCTGTTAGAGATGCAGATAAGGTCTCAGTAGGGAGCCTGTGAGAGGGGAAGAACTTCAGTTTACACGTGTGGGTACCTGCAGAGGCCAGAAGAGGGTGTTGGAATCTCTGGAGCTGCAATCACAGGTAGGGAAATCTCTGAGATACAAGCAGTTTTGACATCACCTATTTTAGATACAACACCCCTGGGCTAATGTTGACTTCAGCCACTTCCACTGCTCCCAGAGCCCCCAGAGACAAGTCGTGGCTCATCAGTATTGGAGATTCAGACCCTAAAAATCTCAAAGTCAGATCTTCAACACCCAAGTAAAGCAGGTCTCAGCAGAAGACAGCATCATGTTGGTGGGCATCACCAACAAACTCATAGTGATTGTCCAGTTCTTTACGGATCCCAAGGGCAGCTTCCTTAAGTCCTGGGTAATGTGATGGAGGAGTCCCTGGTGCCCCATCCAGAAGCCTGTCTGTCCCCACAATATGGCTGCATGTCTAAAAATGTCAGCAGCTATGCAGACAGCATCACCTTTGGCTGTTTGGAGTGTTTCTTCAGTAAAAAACTAAGACCCTGTAATGTCCAAGCTGGCTTTCAATTTTTAAGGTGTTTCTTTCCATTGTGGATTTCCCCAGCTACTTTGTGTATAAAATGTCTAGTCTCCTGGTAGAACAGTGTCTGATGTCTGAAAGAACCACAGCAGGAAGCCAAGCTCACTTTTTCAAAGGCCTGGCCACGGACTAGGTCAAATGGATGAGGTCATGTGGTCAAATGGCCATAGACTAGGTCAATGAGTACCAGAATCAGAGATCTGGATCAGTCTTTAGATCTCAAAATTAGGATGCTAGATAGGAAAGGTAGCAAGCCTGAGAATTTGAATTTGGAACCAGAATGTATTTTTAAAAGCTAGAGGTGGGGGGCTGGAATGATGGCTCAGTAGTTAAGAGCACTGGCTGTTCTTCCAGAGGGCCCAGGTTCATTCCCAGCACACGCATGGCGGCTCATAACCATCTGTAACTCCAGTCCCAGGGAATCTCCAGTGCCTTTTTCTGCCCTCCTGGGGCACTGTCACATGTAGTACACAGACATACATACACGCCAAGCACCCATACACATAAAAATTTAAAAATCCTGATGCAGTAACACCCATATGCCATTCCAGCATACCTATGGTGAGATGAAAAGTGGACACAGGTGTTTGGGCCTAGTTAGCTTGGAGTATGCAACATGACAGAAACAACAGAGAGATCCTGGTTCAACACAGTAGGAGAGAAAATTGTCTTCTGACCTCCACACACATGCTGTGGCATACACATGCCACCCACAGTACAAGTGCACACACACACAAAAAATAAAAATATGTAAGTATGGTTAATGCAAAGGTTTTATTGTGTGTAAGAAAGAGAAAATATGTCTAGAGGCATCTGGAAGGGTCCAGAGTAGAGAGAAAAGAAAGCAGGTTGCACATGGCCAGGGATACCTGTAAGAGAAGGGGGGAGGGAGAGCAGGAGATGGTGGGGGCAGGGAAGACCCTGCCGTTGTGCTGGTATTGTGTTCCCCAAAATATTGTGCACCCTAAAAAACCTATCTGGGGTCAGAGACAGAACAGCCACTAGATACTTAGGATAGGCAGTGGTAGCACACACCTTTAATCCTAGCATTCCAGAGGCAGAAATCCATCTGTTCAAGGATACAGCCAAGCATGATGACTCACACCTTTAATCCCAGGGAGTGATGGCAGATAGCAGAAAAGTATATAAGGCGTGAAGACCAGGAACTAGCAGCGTTTGGCTGGTTAAGCATTTGGCTGGTTAAGCATTTAGGCTTTGAGCAGCACAGTTCAGCTGAGATTCATTCTGGATGAGGACACAGAAGCTTCCAGTCTGAGGAAACAGGATCAGTTGAGGAACTGTTGAGGTTGAGGAAGCTGTGGCTTGTTCCGTCTCTCTGATATTCCAGCATTCACCCCAATACCTGGCCCAGGTTTGTTTTTATTAATAAGACATTTAAGATTCATGCTACATGCTGTTATAAAGAACACACGCAGGGTTGGGGATTTAGCTCAGTGGTAGAGTGCTTGCCTAGCAAGCACAAGGCCCTGGGTTTGGTCCTCAGCTCTGGGGGAAAAAAAAAAGACAAAAAAAAAAAAAAAACACATCTCTCTCTCTCACACACACACACACACACACACACACACACACACACACACACACACACAGGGAGGAGGGAAGCCTGGGGAGGCTAACATGGACTTTGAAGTTTATAACAAGTACTGAGGGAGCCTGGAGGCTGGCATGGGCTTTGATATGCAGCCACAGGTACATGTCAATGGAGCCATATGTCCCTTCTGCCAGAAGTAAGGGGAATGACTCCTTTTGGCATATGGGAACCAGTTTCACAAGTTCTTGAGCAATGCTGGCTTTTATCTAACTGCCATAAATCCTTCTGTAGTCCAGTTTGAGCTCATTTCTGGATATATGGACTGCCTTTTGGAGTTTGGAGAACTAGAGTTTCCTTTGAACCTGACATCCAATGTGGGTACTAGAAATTGAACTCAGGATCTCCAGAAGAGCACGACATGCTCTTAATCACTAATCCCCAATAGTTGCTCACTAAATTACGGATCAATCTGGTCTTCTGATTGGATGGGAGCAGCATCATAGACACATTTGGTTGGTGGATAGAAGGCAGGGTGTCTGGCTGCTGGGATGGGCGTGTGCCAGGGATGTTGACACTAGAAGGGCCTACTGCCTTTTTGGTAAGCACAGGTGTTTTGGGATCCAGCATGCTCCCCTTGCTCAGTGGCTTCGTCTATGGCATGAAAGTCACGTAAAAGCTAGAAAACATGTCGGAAGAGACACAGTATCTGATAGTCTCTACAGGGCTCCCCCTCCCTCTTCCAAGTCATGTGGAATTGAGGGGGCCTTGTGCACATTAGGTGAGTATAATTAAAAACAAGCCCTCTAGCCCCACAGAGACCCTTGCCCTTGAAGGCAGAAGAAAGAAAATGGTTACAACATGTGATGACCGATGACCATTAGCCCAGTCTGCAAAGTGCATCCCAGGCGACTGCTGACAGCCTGTAATGACAGAGCATCTTATTGCCTTCATCCAGGCAGACAAGGCATCACATTCATACTTTCAGAGTAAACAGTTACAAGCTTCTCTAGTGGGAGGACTTGACAGCACCATTTGTCACATGCATGTCATCCCAAGCCCACCTGGAGATTGTGGGGCCCATCTGTGCTTGCTAATTGGGAAGCAAAACTTCCGAGTGTTTCTCAGACAGGAGGCAGTTAGGCTCCCCCTCCTCAGGCAGGGACTGTGGGGCAGGCGTCTTCCCTGGTGTTAATTTCAAAGAGATGGATGGCTTCCCACCTCCTGAAAGACTCCCAGCTTGAATGCCCACTAGAGGCTTATTTAGTTTTTAAGAAGGTTTACATACATGTCAAGTACATCTCAATTACAAATTCAGAGTAAAAGCTGAAGGAGAAAGCAAGTCTCTCCCTTTTTGAAGCAGGGAAGTTAATTTCTCTATTTCTGATGTCTGTTGTGCATTTATCATATTTCCTGGTAACACTTGCAGAATGCCAACACCAGATCTCCCTCAAACCCATGGAAGTTGACAAGCACAGGGGATATTAGCTATGGCTGGAAGGTGACCTGGGCTAACACCCCATCATTTCTAAAGGAGTGTAGTGAGCGGGGCTTCAGGTAGAGGCAGGCTTTAGTGGCAGAAGAACATGCAAGGCAAGGCCAGGGTCAACATAAGGAACTCCATGACATGACTCTGTGTGACTATTTCTCCTGGCCACAGATGCTGCCTCACATTTTGTGGCCCCAGCTGCTGTCTGGAGTCAAGGCAGAAGGTGAGAACATGAGAGTGGGAGGTGGGCCACTTCCCAGACCCTGGCTGAGTCTCCTTCTACCAGTTTGGTCCTGGGGAACAAGTGCTCATGGCATGTGAGCCCACCCTTCCATCTACAAAGGGATGAATGGCAGGGGATGTAGCTCCTAGAGCTGCCAGAGCCTCTTGTGTATGAAGGCTGCTAGGCCACCTCCCAGAGAGATAGTCTGACACATGGCATAGAAGGGCACTGAGAGTATCTGCTGCCTACCCCCTGTGACCTCTTCATTTGTCCATTGCCTGACTGCACACATGGTAGGTACTCATTAAATGTGTACTGAGTGATGTGAGCAGATATGTAGACATAGGATGATGGGCTGTGGGGACAGGTATAGAGACCCAGGAGATTATCGTCACAAATAGGTATATATGGACTCATGGTGGCTAGAGGAGGGGACATGCTGTTCTCTTCAGCACTATGGCCACCCCTGGCAGGTTGTAGTACATACCATCAGACATGCTAGAATCCATACTATTAGATAGGCCAGTGTGTTATCGTAAGGTCCATCAGACTGGCCAGGGTCTGTCAGACAGGTCATGATCTCCATCATCAGACAGACTAGAGTTTACAAAAATAGTCAGGCTAGGGACCACACTATGGGATAGCATCGGGTTTCTGTATCCCAGTTAAGTGTGGCCTTGCAGTGCCAGCAAGCTGACGAGTGGGTGCTTTTCTCCATTCTCTTGGGCTGCTGGAAGCATGGTTCTCTAATGCAGATGAATGACTAGGCCACTTGGAGGAGCCAGACTGCCGGACAGAGAATGAGGTGATTAAGGGCAATTTGGGCTTAAGAGAAATGACTGGCTCGGACAAACAGCCAGTGGCACAGGCTGCCACACTGACTAGCTAGCTCCCTGTGTGATGTCAGGGTCTGTGGTAACTGGGGATAGAGGTGGCCTTGGGGTAAGTTATGCTTTCACCCCCTTGTCCACATGTGCCTAGTATATAAACTGACAAGATCACTCCATGGTATGGTTAAGGGGAAGGAAATGTTTTTGTTTTTGTTTTTGTTTCCTCTTGAGATAGGGTCTCACTGTGTATCCCTGCCTGTCCTGGAATTCACTCTGTAGACCAGGCTGGCCTTGAACTCACAGAAATCTACTTACCTCTACCTTCTGAGTGCTGGGATTAAAAGTGTGAGCCCACACCTGGCAAGAGAAAGTTTTTATTTTACATATCAGAGAGAGGACATCCAGAGGAGAGAGGGATTAAAGGCAATCTATTTGGTTGTGGGTTGTTGTTGTTGTTTGTTTGTTTCTTTGTTTTATTTAGATTTTTGTGACAGTATTGGGAATCAAAACTAGGGCTTTACAAATGCCAGGCCAAGACTGTTACACTGGTCTATATCCCCATCCTCCTTTTCACTTTTTACAAATTACTTTGTTTTGTTGTTGTTTGTTTGTTTTGAGATAAGATCTTGCTAAATTGCCCAGACTGGTCATGGCCTTGCCTTCTCCTGCCTCAGCTTCCCAAGAAGCTAGGATGACAGGCCTTGTCATCAGGCCAGATCCTAAGCCACATGTATTGCCAATCCACCAGCCTCATGAAAATTATTTGAAATGGGGCCTGTGCAGCTGAGGAACTGGGCTTTAACTTTTTACTTTATTCTTTAAATTTTTTAAAAATTTAACTTGGGGCTGGAGATATGGCTCAGAGGTTAAGAGCTCAGACTGCTCTTCCAGAGGTCCTGAGTTCAATTCCCAGCACCCACATGGGAGCTCATAACCATCTGTAATGAGATCTGGCACCCTCTTCTATATACATAATAGATAAATACATCTTAAAAAATAAAAAAAAGTTTAAAAAAAAATTTTTTTTTTTTTTTTTTTGGTTTTTCGAGACAGGGTTTCTCTGTGTAGCTTTGCGCCTTTCCTGGGACTCACTTGGTAGCCCAGGCTGGCCTCGAACTCACAGAGATCCGCCTGGCTCTGCCTCCCGAGTGCTGGGATTAAAGGCGTGCGCCACCACCGCCCGGCTAAAAAAAATTTAACTTAATGTTCTTATTGATTATTTAGAAATTTCACATAATGCACTTGATCCCATTCACTTCCCAATCCTTCTAGGTCCACTCGCCACCCTTACGACCTCCCCCCAAAGAAAAGAATTAAAAAAAAAATCAAGTCCAACCTGTGTTACCCACATACTCACTGGAGCATGGTCAACCCCCCAGTGGCCAGCCCCTCAAAGATGACTAAGACCTTCCCCACCCACCCCCGCCAGAAGCCAACTGTGAAGAGCTACACTTCAGCTTCCTTATCACGATTTTTAAGAGTTCTCTTCAATGGATTCCTGTCTAGAAGAGGGAAGGGGGAAGGGTTGTCACAGAAGCCTTCCACGCCTCTCAGTCTCAAGTGTGAGTCTGTGTCAGCGGCAGCAGGGATCACGGACGACCCCGTGGTTTCTGGCCACAGCACAGATCACTAGCATCTCTGTCTGTGGTTTCACCATTCTCAGACCCTGAGCATCCGGCTCTTTTCAGCCATCTTTCCTTCCAATTTCGCGAGACCACTTTTTAAAAGTGACTTCCCATGGATCTGCCTTTCCCTAGTTTTTCTGGGGACAGTGTGGGCTCTACAGACTCCTCTGCCACTGCCGCATCTCCCTTTGGAGCCTCTGTGGGTCTCTCAGGCTCTTCGGAGCTGCTCTACGGTGGCGGCGCTGGCTTTGTTCACATGGCGACAAACTTCTTCCTGGATCTGGTTCTGCAGCACCAGCTTCTCCATTCACTCCAACAGCTTGTAGATGGAGTAGATGTTGGGATGGACCGACTCAGAGCTCAGGTCTGGGCCCGGGGAATAGCCAAGTTGGTCAGCCTGAGTGTGGTGATTCCCTTATTCTTTAAATTTTAAAAATTATTTTTATTTATGCATATGTGTGTGTGCCTGCTTGTCTGTATGGGCACCATGTGTACGCAGTGCCTGTGGAGGCCAGAAGAGGGCACCAGATCCCCCAGAACCACTTGAAACCAAATCTGAGTCCTCTTCAGAGCAGAAAGTGCTCTTAACCTCTGAGCTACCTCTCCAGATTTTATTCTTTCTTTGAGACAGTCTTACTGTGTAGCTCTAGCTGGTCTGGAACTCACAGAGATTTACTTGCCTCTGCTTCCCAAGTGCCAAGATTAATGGTGTGTGCCACCATGCCTGGCCCTAAACTATTATTTTAAATAAATTAACTTAAAAGAAGAACAAAGCTGGGCAGTGTTGCACATGCCTTTAATCCCAGCACTTGGGAGGCAGAGGCAAGAGGGTCTCTGTGAATTTGAGGCCAGCCTGCTCTACAGAGCGAGTTGCGGGACAGCCACAGAGTAAAACCCTGTCTCAAGAACAAAAGTAAACAAACAAACAAATAAATAAATAAAAAACAAACAAAAAAGCCAGGTCTGCAGAGATGGCTTAGTGGTTAAAAGTACTGGCTGCTCTTCCAGAGGACCAAGGTTTGATTCCCAGCACTTACACAGTAGCTTACAACCATCTGTAACCCTAGTCTCAGGGATCCAACACCCTCTTCTTGCCTCTGTGGACAGTGCATGAACATGGTATATGGGCATCTATACAGATGTCTTAGTTAGGGTTTCTATTGCTGTGAAGAGACACCATGACCACAACTCTTATAAAGGAAAACATTTAACTGGGGTGGCTCACTTACAGTTTCAGAAGTTTAGTCCACTATCATCATGCAGAGAGCATGGTGGCATGCAGGCAGACATGGTGCTGGAGTAGTAGCTGAGAATCTTACATCTTGCAGGCAACAGGAAGTTGACCAAGACACTGGGTAGTATCCTGAGTTTAGGAAGTCCCAAAGCTCACCCCCATAGTGACACTTTCTCCAACAGGGCCAGACCCATTCCAACAAAGCCACACCTCCTAATAGTGCCACTCTCTATGAGCTTATGGGGACCAATTACATTCAAATTACCACAACAAGCAAAACAGCAATACACACAAAATACTAAATAATAATAAAAATTTAAATTAAAAAATTCTATACTTCATCCAGTAATTGAAAAACTTCAGTAAACTACTGTTGTTTGGAACAACATATGTGAGTTTATCTTCTGAGCTATGCAGTTTACAAAATCTAAATATGGATCAAGTATTACCAATGCAAATTTTTGTGTCTAAATTGAGTGTGTGGGAATATAAGATACATGATGGATTTCAGATTCAGTAGAAAAATAACCATTTCTTATACTGAGTCTATGTCAAAGGACTAACATTTTGGATGCATCAGGCTAGATTAAATATATTATCAAATGTGTGTATGAAAATGCCAAAGGTAGTGCACACCTTTAAAATGTGATCCTAATTAGTCTTAACACTAAAAACTCAGAGTCAGATATCAAGGGTGAAAGCTGAAAGATCAGAGAAGCAGGTCAGCAGTCATAACTTCTCACCTCTATGAATCCTCAGACTGAATGGTGGGGAGATCCTGTCTCCACCCGCCTTATATTCCTGTCTCCACCTCCCATGTGCTGGGATCAAAGGTGTGCACCACCACACGCTGGCTCTGTGTCTCTTTTAGACTGGATCAATCTCGTGTAGCCCACGGTGGCCTTGAACTCCTGATCTTCCTGCTTTTTCCTTCCAAGTGCTGGGATTAAAGGTGTGTGCCACCACTGCCTGGGCTCCATGGTTAACTAGGGGCTAGCTCTGCCCTCTGATCTCCAGGCCAGCTTTATTTTTCAGAACACAAACAAATTACCATACAACACACCTTTAATCTCAAACAAACAAAAATGTCATAATGTGGAGTCTGGAATGATGGCTCAGTGGTTTAGAGGACCAGAGTTTGGCTTCTAGCATCCATATTGGGTGTCTCACAACCACCTGTAACTCCAGTTCCAGAGACATGATGCTCTCTTCTGGCCTCCATGGGCACTGCATATATATGGTGCACATACATTTATACAAATACACAAAAATAAAATATTTTTTTAAAAAGTCAAAATGAAACCCATTATTTTGTAAGCAAAAAAAAAAACCCTAGAAAATTAATCAAAAATGGTTAAAATAATAAAGGGATCAATAAAATTCTACCAATGTCTTTTTACTCTTTGTCTATTATTATTGAGCCTTTTAAAAAAATTTTAAAAATTACAGCTCAGATTGTCTTATCAGCAGTCACCAGGTGCTTTTACCCACTGAGCCATCTTGCTGGCCCCAAATGGAAACATATAAACTATACATGTGATTTAAAGGCTATTTGCTGAATGCACATCTGGGGGTATTGCACCTGTAGGGATATAATCCAAAAGAAGATTAAAGTAAGAACAAAGACTATAGGTAGTGTATGCCTGACATCTCAGCATTCAGGAAGCCAGGGCAAAGGGTCTCTTTGGCTCCTGAGTTTGAGACCAGCCTGGGATACAAAATGGGGGAGGCCTGGGAGGGGGGCACAAAGACAGTCCTATACTCCCAGACAGGGTCTCATGTAGCCCTGGCTGGCCTCAAACCTGCAATCTTCTTGATTCAGACTTCTGAGTGTTGGGATGACAGGCGTGTGTCATGATGCTAGGCAAACCTGCCTTTTGTCTGAAAGCTTTCTGACTTCCATAGTTCTGAGGAGAGGATGTGCTTGGTACTGTCCTGACCCCTGCTCCAGCATCCTGGAGAATGCTGTCTGTCTGGCATCTGTTGGCCAAGGTGTGGAGGATATTTCTGTGCCAATGCTAGCTGCAGGCTATAGCTCTGCTGTCCTCAGAGGATGGGATTTGCCAAGCAAAGAACAGTAGGAATACCAGGCTCAAAGGGTCATATCAGTCAGATACACTTTATCACTTCCTCACCTACAAGGTGCTTTGTAAATGGAGGAAAGAGGCCCCTGTGATACACAAGGATGAGCCAGGTGAGCCCCAGAGTTGCTACCAGAACACACAGACAGGACTTGACTTTGGTGGCTGATGTAGCCTGTGACTAGGAAGAGGTGTGGCTGACTAGAGGGCTAGTGTCCACAGAGCTATGGAGGACATCATGGGCCATGGAAGCCCGAGAGGTTGGCTCTTGAATGACAAATGAAGCCAGTGTGAACCAGACAAGGAGGTGCCTGGCTTGTCTCACAGAGACTGTGGCCTCAGCCTTGTAGAGGCTATTGAATGTCAGCAGTGACCTGGGCTGGGTCTCACGAGCTCTTGAAGCAGTTATGGCCAGGCCCTGGCAGCAATGTAGATTATGTACATCTTGATGGTGCAGTGAATTCATGAGCTTTTGACCCTAGGATGAGGGAGCCTTAAAACAATAGGAATATATTATTTTTCCTTTTTTTAAAAAAGATTTATTTATTCTATTTTATATGTAAGTATTTTGCCTGCATGCATGTACATATACCACATGCATGCCTGGTGCCTATGGAAGTCAGAGGAGGTCATCGGATCCTAATCCCCTGACTTGGAGTTAAGGATGGTTGTGAACCACCATGTGGGTCCTGAGAACCCAACCTGAGTCCTCTGAAAGAGCAATAAGTTCTCTTAATAGCTGAGCTGTCTCTACACGCCCCAATACTGTAGTTTTAAAGTTCAGGCAAGCAATCCCTATCAAGGTTCTGGTGGGGTCAATTTCTTTGGGAAGCAGGGGAAGGAATACGGTGTCTCTTCCTCTTTCCCTACTTCAGGTGCCATGATCCTTGCTTCTGGGCTGGTGGGTCATCTCTCCTGTTGCTGTCCCCACTTCCCTGAAGTCTGTGTCCTCTTGTCTTTCAATAACAACATCTGTCTTCTGACTTTGGGCCCACCACAACCATGGGGACCTCATCTTGAGATCCTAGCCCTTTTCATCTGCAAAGCCTTTTCTCTAATGAGGTCCCAGTCTCAGGTGTGTGAGTTAGGACCTGGACTTCAGAGGACACCCTCAGACTGTGGCACTTTAGAAATGCAAGGGCAGGAACCGTGCTGTCTCATTCATGACCCATAGGGTCTAGTGCCAGCAGTTCAGTGAATAAGTCTCTTCAACTGACAGGAAGAGGAAGTTGTGGTCTAAGTAACAGGACTGAGGGGAGCAGATGATTGAGCCAGTGAGTGGGAACCAGGTACTTCCCAGCGTCTGCAAAGTCTCATAATGAAACAAAAGTTAAAATAAAAATAGAGTGAGCTGGGCATGGTCACTCACACCAGTAACCCTGGAACTCAGGGAGCTTAAAAAATAAGGATAATCATGAGTCTGAGACCAGTCTGGGCCAAATGGCATGCTCCTGGCAGGTCTGGGCTACAGAGCGAAACCTTGTCTCAAAATCTCAACAAACAAACAACACATACAAAAGAAAAGTGGTATAGGACCCAGACAGTGACCTCACACTGACCCCAAGTCCTCTTCTTTCAGAGTCGTCAGAGGGGGAGGGTAAAGAATGGAAGGTCTGGCTCCCCCTGCTGAGTGAGTAGTTACATTTGTTACTCTATTTTTATTTAGTTATTTAGTTTTGGTTTTTCAAGACAGGGTTTCTCTGGCTGTCCTAAAACTCGATCTGCAGACTAGCTGGCCAACAGCTTAGAGATCTGCCTGTCTCTGCCTCTTGAGTGCTGGGATTAAAGGGATACACCACTACACCCAGCTACATTTGCTATTTAAAAAAAGTGAAAAGCAGGGCTGGAGAGACAGCTCAGCGGTTAAGCGCACTGGCTGCCCTTCCAGAGGTCCCAGGTTCAATTCCCAGCACTCACATGGCAGCTCACAACTGTCTGTAACTCCAGTTCTGGGGATCTGACACCCTCACACAGACAAATGTACACATAAAGTAAAAATAAGTAAGTAAAATATTTTTAAAAAGTAAAAAACATAGGGAACAGAGTTCCTTGTAGTCCAGGCTGGCCTCCAATTCCTTGTACAGCTGAAGGTGACCTCCAGCTTCTGCTCCTCCTGCTCCACCTCCCAAGGCACAGGCCACCATGCCTGGTTTATGATCATGCTAGTCAAGTACTCTATCAATTGAGACACATGCACATACTCAGCCTACTTAATTTTTTTTTTTTTTTTGAGATACGCTCTTGCTTGCTGTGTGGCTCGGGATGTCCTCACACTCATGGCAATCACGTGCCTTGGCTCCCCAGTCCCGGATGACAGGCGTGTGCATCCATGCCTAGCTACTTGTTTCTTCTCCTCCTGTGTCTCGCTTTCTTCCTTCTTCAAGCTTTTTTAAAAAATTATTTATTATGATACTTAAAAAATAATTTGTTTATTTTTATTTTATGTGCACTGGTGTTTTGTGTGCATGTTTGTCTGTGTGAGGGTGTCAGATCCCCTGGAACTGGAGTTGCGGACAGTTGTGTGCTGGGAATTGAACCCAGGTCCTCTGGAAGAGCAGTCAGTGCTCTTAACTGCTGAGCCATCTCTCCAGCCCCCTATAATACTTCTTGAGATTAAATATAATTATATCATTTTACCTCTTCCCTTTCCTCCTTCCAACCCCTTTCATGCAGCACCCCTCAAACTCATGTCCTCTTTTTCTTTAATTATTGTTACATACATATATATATAATACATATTCTTAAATACATAAATATAACTTGCTCAATTTGTATAATGTTACTTGTATGTATATGATCTCAGAGCTAACCACTTGGTGATAATCAGTTGGTGACCCTATGTTTATTTATTTGTCCACTATTTATTTACTTATTTATTTGTATGTGTGCACATGCCATGATGCATATGGAGGTCAGGAGACAGCTGGGGCTGGTTCTCTCCTGTCATGTGGATCCTAAGGATTGAACTCAGGTTGTCGGGGTGAAGACAAGTGTCACAGAGCCATCTCGGTGGCCCCTCCTGATTCACCTCCTTTTTATTTGGTGGTGTGTGTGTGCGTGTGTGTGTGTGTGTGTGTGTGTGCGTGTGTGGTGTATGTGCATGCATGTGTGTGTGTGTGTGTATGGATGTAGATGTATGCATGCCACAGTGTACCTGTGGAGGTCAGAGGACAGTCTCAGATGCTGGAGTCCTCACCTCCACCTTGATGCTCGACCATTGGGTTTGTCAGCCTCCTGGCCCACAAGTTTCTGGGGATCCTCTCGGAATCCCACTTCCTGTCTCACCCTAGGAGCACTGAGATTACAGATTTTCACCCTGATTTATGAGGGTTCCGGGTTTGGGACTCAGGTCCTCACATTTATATAGCAAGTGTTTTCCTCCCACACAGCTATCTTCCCAGCCCTCCCTATTGTTCCTTAATGCACAAACTACCACAATGGAGTGCCTCTTCTTCTCACCTGTGTCCCCAAATTATGTCCCTCATAAAGAGGTGTAGTTCTCTGCTTGGGTGCTGTGGGGACAGGAGGCCTCTCTGTATTGCAGAGGCCTCTGAGTCAGGCTTTTTGTTTTATTGTGTTTTTAAACAAGAGTCTCACTATGTAACCTGGAACTCACTATGTGAACCAGAATGGCCTCAAACTCACAGAAATCCACCTACCCTGCCTCCTAAGCACTGGGTTTAAGGGTGTGGCTGCGACGCCTGGCAAGACAGGTTATTCTACTTTCAGATGTCACCAAGTCATTTTACCTTAGAATCTGAATGAGGGTTTATGATTGTGCACACCAGTGTTCTGTGCACGTTGCTGTGATGGGACTGTTGGCAGGAACAGTCTGAGCCTCGGCAAGCAAGTGTGTGAGCTGCTCCCAAGTTGGATATTATATATGTGTGTATATATATATATATACATTGCTGCAGCTGCGTAGAACGCGAGGCAGCATGCTCGCCCATCTGTTAGTGGTGATTATCTCTGGGTGGGGTTAGTAAGACTTTAGTTGTGTGGTTTACTCCTGCATATTTAGCATTTTCACCAGAGAATGACTGCTTTTATGAGATACCAAGAAAGTACACAGCAAGCTAGGAGGCCAGAGGAAGACTGGGTGGGGAAACAAACTCAGGCACCCCTCAGCAGGGCACAGCTAGAGACTCCTGAGCCAAAGGAAGAGTAAAGAGGCCTGCGAGTAGCCTGAGGGTGGTGGGTAGGCAGCTATGTGGAGCCATTTGGGGAACAGAGATAGCAACTGATGGCCAAGCTCTTTGTTAGCCCCAAACAGTGCACCTGAAGCCCACATCCCTCCTGGGACCTCCTTCCCTCTCAGGTCAGAGTGTTTTCACAATGCCTGCTCAAAGTCGTGGGTCCCCACTGCACATCTAGGGTACTCTGGGGCAAGGATTGGAAGCAATTCTGCCTGGTCCTCAGGGCATCAGCCTTTGCTGCAGGTCAGGTGGAGAGCCTAGAGTTGAAAGTCAGAAGGCATAAGAATTATTTCAAACAGAACTGTGAGTCTTCCAAGAAGTAAGTGACACACATGATCTAGTTCCCTTCTGGTCCCCAGTGCAGTGTGGGTGGGCTGAGAGAAGATCTATGACTGGAATCCACTGAGCAGTAGCAGGCAGATGTGATTGACCTGCCGTGACAGCCATGGTAAGGGTGCTCCACACCTGACCGTGTCAGGTCACTCCACACATGTTTGGAAAGGCAACCCTCAGTCTGAGGCCTCAAGGTTTCTCCTGAGCTCCTGATGACTAGAAAAGGAAGAGAAGGAAACATGGTGGAATGTTCTGCAGGCAACTTCAAAGGGGAGCTACAGAGTCTCACTACAGACTCTGATGGGCACATGCACATAATTCTGCAGTGGGTATTTGGGATGCTGTATGCCCAGGGAGACAAAGAACGTCTACTGATATTAGAGAAGACACTAACAAACTAAGATGGGCCTCTACCCAAGTCTGCTTTGGTGAACAATGAGTCTCTTGGTGTTACTACCAGGAACATGGATGACTTAAGTACAGTTGTACCACAGAGAAGTCCACCGATAGCTTAAGGGCAGCTGGAACCTTCCCTGACTTGGGGCCCTGGGCCTCAGTTACCCCTATGATGTTGGCACTGGGGAGGGAGCTAGGCTGCTGATCCTCTCTCTGATCCCACATTTGCTTGTGGGCTGCTGTGGAAATCACATATTTCCAGGTAACTTCTCTGCTCTGCTTAGTTTCTGGATATGAGGGTCTGAGTCTACCCTAAGGACTTGGCACTCCAGTGCGAACTCTGCCATGGTATCTGCATCTGGCACAGACAGCCCCAGAATCAACAGCTTGCAGAAGAGCCATGGGCCTTGGGGGCAAATGAGGCGCAGTGTTGCCTTCGGTGAAATGGGGTAGACAGTAGACAGCTGGTAAAATGTCATGGAGGACATCAGGAAGCAGAGATCTGGGCATCTGTCCAGCATGAGAGACAGCAGCTCAGGAGCCATGAAACTTCTGACATCCCTGAGCACTGGGGACTGGGAGGGCTAGAGTGTAGTAACCGGTAAAACACGTGTCCTGAGGTATAGCCAGTGCTTTGGGGAGAGACTACCAAGGGCAGAAAACTTGAGCTCTTACCTGCTCCCCTATTTCCACTAGTCCCAAACTGGAACACCTAGACCAGCTGCTGCCCTGGGGATCTGTCCATCCCTGTCTATAGCATGGCTGCCCAGCAGGAATGAGTGCAGAAGGTTTTTTGCAGGTGCCACCAGATCCAGGCATGTAGCTGACTGTGGCCTTGCTGTCCGCTCTGCTCAGAACCGTGCAGGTGGCTGCAGTTTAAAGACACAAACGTCTACCCAGAGATCATTGTGGAGGCTTTGCATTCATCTCTATCATATGCCAGGCATCCCACTGTCTCCTGTCTTAGGAAATGTCAGGGACAGAAGCAGAACTCTGATTCCCTGATTGCTGATTCCACATTAGGCACACACCTCCAGGCTGTGCATGGGCGTAGCTATTGATTAAGCTGACCAACCTTTCCATCTCCAGCACTGGCAAAGGAAGTGGCCTTTCTTCCATTCATTTGATCAATAGGCCCGAGTATCCATTAAGTACCATCAGGCACTGCTTGGTCTGCTTGCAAGCAATCACAGTTGGAGCTTGGCTGTTTTGCTGGGCTGCACTCCACAATGGGGCTAAGTTTGCCTCAATTCAGCTCCTCCTTACACAAGCTCTTCAGAAGGCAGGTGAACCAGAGGTATTGGAAACATGTTTGTCTCCGGTCCGATGCCACTTGAGCCAGGAAGCACAGCCTGCTTGGTGAGTGATCACCCAGACTATGAAAGTGTACCTCTCTTGTGCAGATTGCAGATTTGGGAGCAAATTTCAGCCTCCGCCTTTCAGCCTTGAAAAGAGAAATTCTTTATTCTCATTCTCTCTCTCTCATGTGTGTTATCTACCTTGAGAGGTCTCCACCTTATTTTTTAAAAGATTTATTATTTGTATTTATGTGTATGTGTGTGGGTCTGTGCACAAGTGACTGTGCTCACTAGGCTGGAGGCATCAGGTCCCCCAGGAGCTGAAGTTATAGGTGGTTGTAAGCTGCCTGACGGAGATGATGTGAGTTGAATTTAGATCCTCTGCAAAAGTAGTACATACCTCTAACCATTGGACCATCTCTCCAGTCTTCCATCATATATATCTTTGTGTGTGTGTGTGTGTGTGTGTGTGTGCATGTGTGCATGTGTGTGCATTTTTTTGAGACCAGATCTTACTGGATAGCCTTAGCTGGTCTGAACTCTGTGGAGAATAGGCTGGCCTCCAACTCATAGAGCTCCACCTACCCTCATCTCCTCAGTGCTAGGATTAAAGGTATGTGCTAGCACACCTGGTTCCACCCTATTTTTTTGTAGCAAGGTCTCTCACTGAACCTGGAGCTCAGTATTTTGTCTAGGCTGGCTGGCCAGCAAGCCTCTAGGATCCGCCTGTCTCTGCTTACTCAGTGCTGGGCTTACTCACATGTGCCACATTGCTTCTGGCAAAAAGTGGGTGTTAGGGATCCAGACTCATGTCCTTGTGCTTGTGTGTCACTTTATTCACAGATCCAACCTCACCTTTCATTTGCTTAGAGACAGGATGGATCTCAAGTAACCCAGGCTGGCCCCAAGCTTCCTGTGTAGCCAAGGCTGGCCTGGAGCTCCTAAGCCTCCACCTCCCTAGGGCACTGCTATACCTGGTGGCTATATATGAAAGAGCAAAACTAGGCACATGCCTTTAATCCCAGCACTCGGGAGGCAGAGGCAGGCAGATCTCTGTGAGTTCGAGGCCAGCCTGGTCTACAGAGTGAGATCCAGGACAGGCATCAAAACTACACAGAGAAACCCTATCTCAAAAAACCAAAACAATCAAACAAACAAACAAAAACCAAAAAAACTAGGATTTGGAAGAGTGAACTGTTGCCTCTGTCCCTTAGCCACACATACCACAATGACCTCCAAGGTGGAGGATCCTTCAACTAGGGCTAGTGGCCAGGGATGAGGAGGCCAATATACTAAGCACACATGTTTGTATTACTTCTCATTTAGAAAGTCAGGTAAGGGGTGGATGCTTGGGCTTGGCTCCCCAGTATCTGGCCAGGCAGAGAAGTGGACAGCACTTAGGGGTGTTTCTGCCCTGCCTGCTCTTTCCTTCCCTAGCCTAGTCCCAAGCCTCAAGTCACCTTCATCACATACCACCCAGAGATTGAGGCTGGTCCACGGAGTAGGGGTCGCAGTGGCTTCTCCGCAAATCCTGCCCATGGAGCTGCTGTCTATCAAGTTCTCTGCTTTTGCTTCTTTCCCGTAAGCTCTCAGACTCCCACACCAGCCCATTCCCAAATTTCTCTTTCTCTGAATGCCACCACAGTCCAGCAGGATCCTCAAAGGTCCACCCAGGACCTTCCGTTTCATTCTTTAACAGCCCTCTGAGGCCCAGCTCTAGCCACTTTCCCCCAGAAGTCCTCTAGGCCTTGTTCTAGCCTGCACGAAATTGGCTTACCCACCATCCCACACTCTTGCAGGCTTCAGAGGAAGGAAGGTCCTGGCTCATGTTGATCAGTTTTATCTTCAAGGCCCTTCATGTAATGGGTGGGAATGAGCATCCATGCAGAGATGGGATACAGAGGGCCCTAAAGAGGTCAACAGAGAAAAGGGACCTGGAACTTCACCTACAATGTCCCTCACCAGCTCTCCTCCTAACTGATTTGGAAGCCCCAGACACTGATGTTTCCCTTCCCCTGCTGGGCTTGCTGGACTGCAGCCATCTCCTCCAAATCTTCCTCCTGTGTCCTCCTTCCATCTAGGTTGTCCCTCAGCCTGACCTGAGGCAGCAAGTCCAATGCAGAACAGGCCTATGGACCTGAACTTGCCCCCAGGTACTATGTGCCAGGCTGAGAATATCACCTGGTCCTATTGCAATGAGTCACAGGTTTTCTCCACTTCAGGGTGACAGGACTTAGGATATCTGACACTAAGGGCCCATGTACCAGCCCCTCTGTGTGGGAGTTGACAGAGCACCCCGCATACCTGGGAGCCCCTTGCCCTGAGGTCAGGGTCAGAGCCGGCACAGGCTTCTGGAAGCCCACATACCTGCTCATAGTCTCAGCCTTAGGTGGCAGAAGTCTGTGAGCTTATTAGCTTCTTACCCGAGGCTTCTTGGTTGCCTAGCTGGGAGGAAGGAGTCAGAGATGTGGAGGCTAGCTGCTCTATGCACCCTGGTTCATCTCTTCAGGGGATGCAACTCTTCTGTGTCAGAGGCTGAGCTTTGTACCTCTGTCCCTGGAGGAAGGCATGTTGTAGATGCTACATAAATGTCCACAAGCAATGTGCTGGGAGTCAACTTTAGAGGAAAACAGAGTTTCTGGGCTGGTGGGGCAGAGTGCTCAAGTGGGACAGGGGCTAAGAATAGTTTCCTGTGGTTGAGATTAGCTACTGAGTGTGGGTGCTCTTGGCCTGGGCCAGGGTAATTTTCTTTAACTAGTGCAATGCCAAGGCATACAGCAGAGACTGTGGCAAGACCACCAGAGGCCTCTGCAGTTGGGAGTTTTTTAGTCCAACACGGACTGCTGAGGACCCTGTGATGATATCTATCCTGGCTTCAAATCCTGGGTCACTTCCTGTGGGCAGTGTTGCATTAACTTTTCCTGGGGAGATGAGAAAAAACATACCTATGGGTACCAATGACAGACCAAGTAATGATTCCACCCAAGTTTACCCAGCTTGTAAATAATTGAGTTTATTGTTTGGGCTTACTTACAGAAGGATGGATGAGGGATTATTTGCAGTGTGGATGGCAACCTCCTCAAAGCTGCATAATGGAGAATCCCTTTCAGTTAACCTTCCACCCACTTGGGCACCCCTTGAGACCACATGAAAATGGAGTAGGCTATGGGGAGCAGGAGGAGAGCTAAAAATCTCAGATGAAGGTCCAGTGGCCTTGTATGTCAGGAAATAAAGCCTGAGGAGAGTGTGTCTGTGCTCCTGAGTGTTCCTGGGGGAAGTTTCCTGGAAACCCACTATGTACAGCCAGTCCATCCTGCTCAGAGCTTTGTGGCTTAGCTTATCTATAGGATATCCTGCTGGCATCTGGGTGCTCTGAGTTGCTCTGGAAAGGGACTGTCCATTTCCAAGGCCAGCCTGGGTCCTAGGGTCCATGTTTAAACAGGCCAGAGGAGAGTGGTGAGGAGCTGAGGATCACATGCCAAGATCCTGAGAACAGAAGGCCTTCTTGGCTTAAAATCTCCAGGGCATCCTCCTTCCCTCTGGACCAGGCTTTTTCTTTTAAGCCACCAACCAGCTCCCAAATTGTGACAGAAACTTATTAGTTTTGAATGCTCGGCGTAGCTTAGGCACGTTTCCGGCTAGCTCTTTTAACTCAAATTAACCTGTTTCTCTTTATCTATCTTTTGCCTCGGGGCTTATTACCTTTCTTACTTCTGTATGTCTTACTTTCACTGCTTCTCTGTGTCTGTCTGTCTGGCTCCTGCCTGGCTTCTTGCCCCAGGCATCTCAAATTCTTGTGAACTATCTGGGTCTGGATTGCTGGGACCCCAGCACTGTGGTTTGTGAAAGCCGGAGAATCTCTGCCCCATCCAGAGAGGTATGCATATTCAGACCCAGCTCCTGTCGAGGTGGAGAAAAGGACCCTGGCTTTAGTCCTTGATCTAGTACTGACATCTCTGGCACCCTAGGCCAGCCATTTCCCCATCCTAGACCTCAGTTTTCCTACTAGTAAAATGCTCACGAGGTAAAAGAGAGTCTTTGCATTGTGAGAGATTCTACACAGGGCTTAAAGCCTTACCATCTTGTGCTTTTCTAATATGGAGGAGAGTTGGTTCCTGGAGGCCCTGAAGGTTGAGCCCAGACTGTGAGAGCTCTACAGAAGAGGCCAAGCCTTTGAGGCCCTGCTGGAGAGGCTGGTCTTGGAGGCAGAAGACTCTTGGGTGATTATAGGAGCCCTCCCTCTACCTAGAATATTCCTCCTGCTGGCCTCCATGAAGCTCTCTATGAACCCCTCCCAGGCCATCCCCAGATAGCTTTTCTTACTCTCCTCCTTGCCGGATTCTGGCTTTCTCTTCTGCCTTAACCTCTTCTTGCTCCCTCCTGTCTTTTTCTTCACCTCCCATCTCTCTCTCTGCTTTCACCTCAGGCCGGTGTCTAGGTGGGGGGAGGGGGGTCCTGAAGCTTGTCCCCCACCCCCACCCCGTCCTTACACAGATGCATTTGTGGCTGTGTGGAGTATTTGTCTCATTTTCCTGCAGCAAGTAGCTCTGAGACCAAGGTTTGAATATTAGTGGTTTATTTATTCAAGAGATGACCTCAGGAAGAAAGAAGTGGGAAAGAGAATGGGAAGGGAGGTACCTTATACAGGGTACACTATACAGCCTCACTGGACAGCTGGCCAGTGGTCTGTACTGAGTGACTGTTTTCAGGGAAGTAGTAGGTCTCCTCCAGACACCATCTGCAAATGGGTGTAAGTGAGGGCTGCAGTGGAGTTCATGTGTCAGGTGCTGAGCTTCTTCCCTCTTAGCGAGGACCCGGCCTAGCTGTCATCTGGTCCTCAGCCAGACTGAGGGCTAAGCTAAGGGGGTTCTTGCTTCAGGCCCTTGAAATCTGGTGCTTCTGGGCCTGGCTAGGGTTTTCCCAGGCACCCCAGAACTTCTTATCTCATTAGTGGACCAGCAAGACCAGAGACAGCAGGTATCCCAAACCTAAGGAATGAGGTGCACAGAAGGCCACGCACAGAATGGGTGTGCATACATGTGTGCATATGTGTACATCAGGTCTACACCCGTGTTGGTGTGTATGGTACGTGCATTTATGTGTGTGCACTCTCATCTGCATATGGTGTGGTTAGGTTTTCAGGTAGGTATGTATTCTCACACAGTATGTATAGCTGGTGTATGTGAATGTTTCTATGTGTGTATGAGTGTGCATGGTGTGTGTATGGGTGTACATGGTTGTGTGTGTGTGTACGTACAAATGCCCGTGCTGAAGAGGCTTTTTCATTCTACTCAGCAGGTGACAACAGCCTCCTCCATCCCAGGGCAGCCCACTTTTGCCCTCTCTGCTTCTGTCTGCTTCTTGCTTGCTCCTTGCCTGTTCCCCCGATTCGGGTTCTCTGCTCACCCCCCTCCTTCCACGCAGCATCGTTCTTTCATAAACTCAGCCTGGACATGGTTTCCATGGTGTTTTGATAAAAACTGGAATTCAGATCATAATTGCAGGGAGTGGTGGGGGAAGGGAGGGTTGGGGAAGGAAGCTTCGTACACACAGGAAGCTTGGCATTCTTTCTTCTTTCAAATGTGTTTAGAACATAGGATTTGCTCCCAAGCCCTGCCCTGTTGCCTAGCAATGGTGATGGAGCTGGCAGTCTCCTCCTCTGTCCAGGTCACAGAATGGGAGATACACTCACATGATCGGAGCTGGGAGGGGCTTTGCTAGGATTGTAGGTTCAGTGGAATGAGTAGTAGTGAGGGGCCAAGGCTACGTGCTGGTTGTCCCTGAATCTCACTTTTGTGACCAGCCTGGAATCCCACCAATAGTGTTTCATTCTTTCGGTGTTTCTGTCTATGTACTTCTTGGATCTGTATGCCAGCCAATTCCCCAAGCCTGTGAGATGGAGTTGAAGGACTTCTCCGCAGTATGGGAGAGTCTCACACCGTCATCAGAAAGGGGGTGGAGTCAGCCTGAGGAAGCCAGACAGGATGAATGAGTGAATGAATGAATGAATGAATGGGCGGCTGGAGAGGATATGGTGACTCTTGGACTTTAGGAAGAATCCCATTAGAGCAGTTGTTAGGAGTGCAGATTCCTAGATCTGGGTTCCTGGTTCCACAAGGCGAGGCAGATTTGGGAGGCTGATGCCAGCAGGTTTACATGCTTCTGAGGGTATGAAATCCTTTGAGGACTCTGGGAGAAGGGGGAAGAGATCCTGGAGGCTCTGTTGGAGACCTTTCTTCACGTCTGGCAGGAGAACTTTTTAGTAGACAGTACCCTGCCTCTGCCCTGGTGACCTGGGCGGTGCTAGAGTGTGAGTCCCTGACTGTGGTAGAAGGAGCAGAGGTGGGGTAGTAAAGGGATGAGGCAGGTCATACTCCAGTCCAGAAAGCATCTAAATAGGTGCTGGGCAGGGTGACTCCAAAGCCAGTGGCCCTGGGTTTTCAATTTATTTAAAGAGTGTATGTACCCAGACATATATGCATATAACTACCTACCCCATCCAATATTTAAGCAAGTGGACGCAATTCTCATCTCTACCTGTCTTCAGGTACTCTCCCAATCTGTTCAACCTGGAAAGAAGGCAACTTTACTCTCTCTTCAAGGAGCAGGAAGATGGAGGGAGCTGGACAGGTGAAAAGGCAGCATCTGGCTGTATCTCTGTGCCAGAAAACACTGTGTGGGATTATGTGCTGGCTAGATTTATGTCAACTTGACACAGTCTTGAGTCATCTGAGAGGAGGAAACCTCCATTGAGAAAATGCCTTCATAAATGCCTTCATGTGGACAGCCTATAGAGCATTGTCCTAATTAGTGATTGATGGGGAAGGGTCCAACCCATTGTGGATGGTGCCATACTTGGGCTGTTGGTCCTGGGTTCTACAAGAAAGCAGGCTGAGCAAGCTATGTGGAGCAAACCAGTAAGCAGCACTCCTCCATGGCCTCTGCATCAGGTCCTGCCTCCAGGCCCTGTGTGAGTTCCTGCCCTCACTGCTTTTGATGATGAACAGTTATATGGAACTGTAAGTGAAAAACCCTTTTCTCTTCATGTTGCTTTTGGTCATGGTGTTTCATCACACAATAGTAACCCAACTGAAACATTATAATCCCAAGGCAGAGAAAGAGAGTCTAGGTAGGCTAGTGATAGTGCAGCTCAGTACAGAAGGTCCAAAGAGCCAGGTGGTTGGGGAGTCAGCTCTGTAGGCAGGAGGGTGGCAGCTTCTGAGGCTGGGGGAAAGGGTCCTGCTGGCTTTGAGTTGAGTCTCTTTTTCTAGAGGTAAGACTGGAAAGTGTTCATGGTCGACTTCATCATCGTTGTTATCATCATGCTGTCATTTCGGTTGCCTAACATCTGAGTGCAGCTCTGCTCAGCTTGGGCCACTTGACATTTGAGTGAAAGCCAGGAAGAACTGTTCATTTTTTTCCCCCATTCTGGATGTAGATTTCTTAACTTTGAGGAGAATTCTGTTGTCTAAAATTCCAAAATTTTATTTTTTAAAATTTAACCAGCGTTTAAAAGCAGCCATCATTCAGCTGTCCGTAGAGCTGCCGGCTGAGAACAAGTGAGAAGACAAGGCAGGTAGGCAGGGGAGGTGGGCAAGGGAGGTGGGCAGGGGAGGTGGGCAAGGGAGGTGGGCAAGGGAGGTGGGCAAGGGAGGTGGGCAAGGGGGGTGGGCAAGGGGGGTGGGCAAGGGAGGTGGGCAAGGGAGGTGGGCAGGGAGGTGGGCAGGGAGGTGGGCAGGGAGGTGGGCAAGGGAGGTGGGCAGGGAGGTGGGCAGGGGAGGTGGGCAGGGAGGTGGGCAAGGGAGGTGGGCAGGGAGGTGGGCAAGGGAGGTGGGCAGGGAGGTGGGCAAGGGAGGTGGGCAAGGGAGGTGGGCAAGGGAGGTGGGCAAGGGAGGTGGGCAGGGAGGTGGGCAAGGGAGGTGGGCAGGGAGGTGGGCAGGGGAGGTGGGCAGGGAGGTGGGCAAGGGAGGTGGGCAAGGGAGGTGGGCAAGGGAGGTGGGCAGGGAGGTGGACAAGGGAGGTGGGCAAGGGAGGTGGGCAGGGGAGGTGGGCAAGGGAGGTGGGCAGGGAGGTGGACAGGGGAGGTGGGCAAGGGAGGTGGGCAGGGAGGTGGGCAAGGGAGGTGGGCAGGGAGGTGGGCAGGGAGGTGGGTAAGGGAGGTGGGCAGGGAGGTGGGCAGGCAGCAGGTGTGTGTGCTGGGGGCAGAGACTTTTAACTCTTCAGGAAGTTGGTCTGGAAGCAGGTTTGTGTGTGAGAGGGACTTGTTACTCTTTGGGAAGATGGTCTGGCAGCAGGTGTGTGTGCTGGGGGCAGGGACTTTTAACTCTTCGGGAAGGTAGGCAGGGAGGTGGCCAGGATCCCTTCAGTCTTTAGGAGATAAGACCCCTACCCATTGCTTATAAGAAGCAGACATAAGCCCACATGTTGCATCAGCCCTGCCTGCCTTAGTGAATATGTGTGTGTGAATGGACGCACACACAAAGGCCCAAATTGGGTGTCCACAGCTTCCTTTATTCTTTATGGGGGAGGTATGGGGGAGAGTGTTCTTTGATTGCAGTGTGGTAGGATGGGGGGTATTCTGACATATATTTGAGGGCACGTGACTTGTGTCCACATCACTGCTGGGCTCATGAAACTTCTAGATTTGTGGCCCAGACACCAAGGTCAGCCTCCAGAACTATTTCCATCCTGACTTGGCCCTGAGCTGAGGATACCAAGCCAAGTCACAGGTGCATCTGGTGGTGCATGGATGTGTCCCTAACTACATCAAACACACAGACAAGAGGCTAAAGACCACATAAGGAATTCTAGTGACAGCCACAGCATTTCTGGGAGGTTGTATAATAGGGCATTGGCTCTATCCAGCCTCAGGGTTATCTCACTTCTCTTTACTCCAGACTGGGTCCTTCAAGACAGTCCCAGTCAGCTGAGAGGAGGAAATTGAGAATCAGAAGAACAGCTTGCCCAAGGTCTGGGAGTCCAGGATAGGGACCTGGGACTGGGCTGCCTGGCCAGGATATAAGTCCAAATCCTGAAAAAGCATTGGCCTGTGACCCACTCACTGGGCAAGGTGGCTCCACAGGGCTGGGAGGTGCTCCCATGTAGATAGTTCTTGGGTTGAGAGGCCCCGCCTCTGGGCTGATCACATCTTCCTAGTGTTGGCCATGAGCCTGACTCACCCAAGCCCTGCCTTTGATGACCTGAGGGGTTATGTTATTGGCAGAGTGGCTATACCTGGGTGACCACAGATACTCCAACATACAACCCATTGTTTTATAGTCCCACAGCAGTACTGTTCTCACAGGCCAGCTGCCCATCTATTTATTTCTTTTCCAGACAATGGGGCCCAAGACTATTTTGCAAAAGGCTGAGCTTGGTTCTCTGGCCCTCCTACTAGTCCTACCCTGCTGGTCCAGGGCATCCTGGGACCATCTCCAAGTGCTCAGCCAACTTTTTTGGCTGAAGGCTAGATGGTTCTGTCTTGTTTGGAGACAGCTCCCAGAGATGAAGGGTGCCTGCTTTTCTGGGCGCCTAGAACCTGGGCCAGGGTGGCTGCTTGGCAGCTGGTAACAAATTGACATATGCCTCAGTCCAGGGCTGCTGGCCAGCTGGATACTGGGGTGTTGGCCTTTCCTTACCTGCACAATTTCAGACACTGGCATCTTGCTGAGGACCTGGCTCAGTGCCCTTCTCAGGAGTTCTGCCCTGAAGCCAGAAGCTGCCAGACTTTAATCTCTACAGCTGTATAGAGACACAGAACTGTGTATCCCTCCCCCTGCAAAGTCACCTGGACAGGGGAGGCCAGGCCCCACTTATCCGCCATCCTTCTGCAGATCCAAGAGGTCAAGGTGCCAGTGCAGGTATCCCTGCAAGGCCACTTGAAGCTTGTCCTGGGTGAGGACAGGCCTAAAACAGGAGTCCCAGGTCTGTATGACTCCAGTGAGAACTTGGGTCTCTTTAGTGGGCCATAGCTGTCCAAGGTGGAGACAGAGGTGTGGATCCTCTCAGTTTTCAGCTGTGGACCCTGAGCCTTAAGGAGAATATTGGGGAATTCTCTGGACCACTCTGGGAGAGACAGTGTGCCAGCCTGCCAAGGAAGGGTCTGGACATGAGGCTCAGAGAGAGCCACAGGATCGGCTGGGCCAGGGCAGGAGTGGAGGCAGGAGGAAGCTGACATGGAGCCTATGCCTATGGACCTGGAGCCCGAGCACAGCATCAGTCACTGCCTGGCCCAGCTGGTGTGGCCCCACGGTGCTGTGGTGACTGCAATAGCCCATCTGTCCGAGAGCCCAGGAGGTACTTTCATTTCTTCTTTCTAAACATCCATTAGTCTGGGAACAAAGGAGGCTATCCTTGGTGAGTGCTAATTTCTTCTTGTTAGAGGCCTTTTGAGGAGCAGAAAGAGAAGCAGCCTCTGTTCTCATTTTTTAAATTGGTGGTAGGAGAGAGATAGGAGCAAGAACAGAGGATTGGGGAGGAGGGGGCAGAGGAAGAAAAGAAAGAAGCTTCCAGATCGGGGGTGCCCCGCCTCACTGGCATGGTTTAGACTGGCCACTAGTTGGCCCCGTGGAGGCCTAGGAGGGTGTTGCCCCTAACAGAGGCTGAGGCCTCCTCCCAGCCTCCTCAGGGCCTAGTACAGGGTCTCCCGAGTGGCGCTGGTGGAGAAGGCGTGGTTGCTGGACATGCTGTTCGGCTTCCTAGAGAATGTTGGCCTCTTCTTCCGGTGCCGCCACCCAGGACATAGGCAGGCCAGCGTGGACAGGAAGACCTGGCGGAAGTTGGCAGAGACCAGGTTGTAGAGGATGGGGTTGATGGCAGAGCTGATGTAGAAGAGAGCGTTGGTCAGCATGTAAAAGTAGTGGTAGAAGTCAAAGAGGAACCTGTGGGAGGACAGGAAGTTAGACCCCAAGAGCCCTCAGCATGGACAGGGTTGCCAAAGCATCCCCAAGGGCCTTTTTCCTGGGCTTGTGATGGATCTGGCTTTGACACAGCCCCGCTTGGGCATGGCTTCTCCACTTTGCCCCACCTTCTCTCAGCAGTACTTCTTAATTGTCCATAGAGACCTATTCAGAGGCTCATTGTCCTAAGGCTTCAGGGCCCACTGGCCCCTAACCATATAACAAAGACAGGAACCACTAAAGCTCCTGATGCCTGTGTGTGTTATGTCCACTCGTGAGGATCTTAATCCCCACTCCCAGGCATCCCTGAGCTTCAGAAGCCTTCACGGGGATGTTCCTGTGCTCTCTTGAGCAGAAACTATGTCTTGTCCACTGATGCCTATTATCCTGAAGGTGCTGTTACTCATGTATCTGATAGCCCTGTTCTGGGTACAGAAAGAGTTCACAGAGCAGGCCTGCCAAGTGGCTGGCCCTCAGATGGCATCCAGCAGCTGACTCATTTGTACAAACGGGGTTCATGCTGGTCACCTACTTTCCCTCTGGGAGCCTGACTCAGGGTTAGCAGATGGGGCCTCTTTGACCAGTCTCCTCTAAGAACCTGGACATCGAGTCTCCCACGAGTTGCCCAGTTAACAACATTCACAAGTGGCTTGCAACTGAGAGTTGAATCTATCTGTCTCCCCTGACTTTGCCTCTTTTCCTTTTGTTGTGACAAGTCGCAGCACTGTGTAAGTCTCTTGAGCCCTCAAGTCCAACCCTGGGGTGACTGTGACCCAAAGGACCTTCAGGTCTGACACAAATGTCTCAGGCATGACCTTGAGGATCTGCTGCTTGCTCTGACCTCTGGTATACAGCCATCCTCATGCAGCCATATGCATCCTCCCTGGAGCCATAGGCTCACAAGAGCCCACTTCATTCCAGACTGGCCTGTGGGTGGTGGGGCTCATGGTAGCCCTGCCCCCCGTCTGTTGTAGTCCAAGTACTCACGTAGTCCACTGTTCATCTGAGATATAGCAGAACATGAGGCGTCGCACGTGGTAAGGCAGCCAGCAGACCACAAAGGCAATGACAACAGCACCTGCAAGAATCCTTGGTCTCAGAAACATGGAGAGAGCCACAAGAGACAAGATGACATTCTGAGGTCATAGACCTTTTTCTTTTTCCTTCCTTCCTTCCTTCCTTCCTTCCTTCCTTCCTTCCTTCCTCCCTTCTTTCTTTTTCTTTTCTTTTCTTTCTTTCTTTTTTTTTTTTTTTGGGTAGTAAAAACACCTGGTGTAGCAGTGTGTCTGTAACCCAGTGCCAGGAGACTGCAGACCAGTGCGGAGACATGTGCATCCCTAGTGCTTGTGGGCAAGCCGACACAGCTGAACCAGTGAGTTCCAGGTTCAGTGAGAGACATCATTTCAAAAGAGAAGGTAGAGAACAAAAGAGGAAGACATCTGATGTTAGCCTCTGGCTTCCACACACACGTGTATAAACACACAAAACAACCAAAGAGATGCAAGAACGTTAGATGTTGCAGCTACTGTGATAAACAGCACTTGCAAAAACAGAACAACAATTAACACATGATCCAGCACCCCTATTTCTGGGAATCAACTTGAAAGCATTGAAAGAATGCTTGCACCCCATGTTCACAATAGTATCATTCCTAACCGATCACAGAAGTGGAAGAGACCTGGGAGTCTGGACAGACAGGTGGAGCTGCTACCACGCCCTGTCTGTGGTCATGTGGTTCATGCACACAACAGGAATGTGTACTTCTGAAACATGAAGTGAGCACTGTACCATGGAATATTATTCAGTATTAAATAGGCAGGAGATTCTCATCTAACATATGCTCCAACACAGACAAACATGTAAGATGTTTTGTATATCAAGACACACTAGCCACCAACTCTTATATGATTCTGTTTATACCTCCCAAGTATAAACAGACCCCCAGAATCGGTGGGGGGACAGAAGAGGGGTCCTGCACATAGGTGGTGGGGTGCAATTACTACTTAGCAGTGTGAGTTGCTTAATGTCCCACACTGAGCATCTAACAATGATTATGGTAAGATATTTTATGCTATGCACTTTTGGTATAAAATTAAAAAACCAAAAAGATGCACTTGGGAAAGCTCTCTGAAAACAGAGGATGTGGGACCCTGAGGGGCAGCACAGTGGTCTGAGCATCAGGATGGCCCTGCCCTTGGCCTGACATTTGGGGGGAGCTTTGGTTTATTGGCCTCAGTATTCTTATCTCTACATTGTGATCTTTCAAGGTTTTCAGTTTTGATCCATTGAGGGTGCAGACCCCAAAGTTACTGGAAGCAGTTGGGGTACCTTGGGGTCCTAGCAGGGGCTTAGTAGTTGTCTCCCCTTCAATTCTGATGTCTGCCCTGGGTGAACTGGCTCCCAGCGGGTGTGATCAGAAGGTTGGAATGGCTGGATAGTCACACTATGCAGAGTTCGTCCTAGCTGGGACAACCTTGAAGGTGAGCAGTCACTAGGAAGGTCAAATCTGGGGCCTTACTAGGGCAGTCACTACAGGGACCACCCCAAGGTACTGGCTCTAGCCTTTTAGCTTGCCAGTCTATTTCTTTATCTATCCAATATGGAGCCTGAGGTCTTCAGTTTGCATCGTGCTGGAGATGCTGCCTAATTTGCTAGAAGCAGAGCTGTGGCATCTTAGGGCCCTGAAGGGCACCCAGTGGCTGTCTCCAAGTCCCAAAATCTACTGCCACAGTATCCCCAGCCTGGGCTGACATGGGTGAGGGAGAGTTGCACTGCTTGAGCTGACAGTGACCAGGCCCAGCATAAAGAATGTCAACCTGGCCATCCTTTCTGGATGCTGAGGGTGTACCTGTACCTGAGAGGATGCACCCTGACCTGAGAGATGTTCCTTGCTGGGGGAAGGAAGGGCCAGCTCTAATTCTCTGTGTGTTTGTTACAGACATACCGGGTAGGGATGATGGGGGCTCAGGCAGGGCCCACAAAGGACTATAAGGCAAATGGCAACTCAGAAAGATGTGACAGCACACCCTCTCTAGGGTGGGCCTGGACTTTTGGGGCAGGATGAAAAGCGCAGTCGACAGGTGCCCTGACCCAGGTGTGTCTTAGCAGGCAGCACTGAGCACTGACGTCCCCAGACAGCTCTGCTTGAGGTCTCGGATGCTCCTCCCTACCTTCAGCCCAGGCCCCACTCACTCTCCCAGTTACCCTGGGACATTAGGTTAGTGGCGACATGAGGTCCCTGCTTTGAGGTCTGCCAATGTCCTTGTGAGGAGGTGTTTGAGAATGAGCCTTCTCACAGTTGCTGTCTTTGGGTATAGGTGAGGACATCTGTGAGGAATGCCACCTAGACCCACTCAGAGCTGGTGCCAGCCACTCTGGGCCTTAAGGTGCTGGCCTGGGGGACTCCTTGCTGCCCTGTGTTTGCCCTGAGACTGCACCTGGAGCTGCTGGGAAAGGGGCAGGACCAGGAAGGAGCCACAGTCATAGCAAAAAATATAAGACATGGGTCTGGAGAATAAAAAGACTTTTGTCCTGAGTCTTTCTGATCCAACACACCTAATGACTGTTTCCTAAGGTTGGGTCAGCTGCAGGACTCAGGCCCTACCCCCTCTGCTTAGCATTGTTGCCAAGTACTGTCTGACCACTCGGCCTCTGCTTGGCATGTCTTCTGCTTACGACTCTGTTACCAGGACCTTCTAGTCCTGAAGAGCTAGATGTTGCCTCCAGTGAGGTCCCCAGCTGCCAGGTCTGGTCATGTGACATCACTGTGAGTGTGCCTGAGGTGTACTTGCTTACTTGAAAGAGCCTTGATTTCCAGCAAGAAAGCTGACCCACGTCTGTGAACAAGACTTCGAGCTCAAAGTTGGCACCCAGGCTCTGGTTGATTGGGTGAAGGTATGAGGGAGTGAAGAAGGCAGAATGCTGCTGCTGAGCGTGGACCCACACTCTGTCCCGTGCCTTTACCCTTGGCTCTGGGCTGAGCCCCACATTGAGCCCCACAGCACTGTCTGCTCCCCAGGGTCCAAGGTTACGTACGTAAGACGAGGACTCCATGGCGCAGGGCCTGGACGCGACCAGGCTCGATGGACATGCTGAATGTGCTGTGCTGTAAACTGTTCTGGGTCCCCACAGTGCAGACCCGGCCCTGCTCGTTGGCCTGCTGTACCATGACTGTCAGTTTGTTGGCAATCACAGTGTTTAGGATGGAGATGACCAGCATGGGGAACACAAAGGACATGAAGGTGTTAACCTGCAGAGAGCAAGAGGCGGCCATTAGTCCAGACATAGACCTTGTTTATCCACAGACCTGGGGACTACCATACTAGTGTGCTCAGAGCTGGAGTTGAGAGGCACTTCATAAGTTAGGAAGGCCATGCCCATCTAGCCTGCCCACCAGGCCAGGCCCTACCCTGGATCTCCTCCTCAAACTCAGCTCCCACTCCAATCTGCTTGGAAATGATCAACATAGCTTCTGCTCCTGGGACTGGGTAAAACCCTAGGTGTTCTGACAAGGTTCTGGGCTCTGAGTCCTGAGTCTGGGAATATAATGTCCAGGACTCTAGAACTTAGCATGGTCTGTTCAGTGAGGCTGGGTCCTTGGCTCCCACTCTGCATGCAAACTGTTTGCACTGATGCCTCCATACATTCTCCCACCCACCTGGTGCCTCTCAGAGGTCTGAAGAAGCATAGCTCTACTCATCAGTCCAGGCTTTCTACATTTGGGGAAACCGAATCTCTGAGGTTCTTGTGGCCAATAACTCAGAAGAGGCTGGACATGGATTTGTTTTCTGACCGTATGAGTTCAGCCTGGCTTCTTCAGCAATGTCCAGCTGACGCTTGGAGCCACAAAAATGTGGACATGTCCTAATTGAAACACATAGAGAACATGGCCAGTACAAAACTTGTGACTTGTGGTGAGGACAGCCATGACCAGATCCTGGGAAAGAGGGGAGTGGCCAACCAAAGTGCTGGAGTTGACTGGACTCCCTGGGCCTCTTTTGGACTTGGGTGCAGCATCTGTGAAGGCCTTGCCTCCACTCCCAGGTAGCCACAGACCATCACTGGGAGGGGCTAGGAAAGAAGCCGTCCAAGTTGCCATTTTCACAAAGCTCTGCTCAACAGTCAGGGTACAAACTATTCAAGGGAAAGTATTTCTGCATGTTCTTGGTCAACACCATCTCCCTCTTGGGCCCTGTGTGCCCTCTCCAAGCTGTATCCCCTCTGACCTTGAGAACAGAAGATCTGTTCCATCCCCTGCTCCCCAGGCTCAGGGGCCAGAGCTGCTCCTGCCATGTTCTTAGCTCAGTCCATTGGAAGCCCATGGAGGGTAGGCAAGAAGTTCTCTGCTTGCTCTGGGCCCAGCTGTGCCCCATCCCAGGAGACACACTAATTCAATTCCTGGTGAGTCGTGGTGGAATTAAACACACAGAATGTATCCAACACAGATTTAAAATGTCAAAACATTTAAAATACCACACCTCGTTGAACACAGGCAGCAGACAGCTACCTCTGGGACCGGACAGAGCCAGAGCAGAGCAGCAAGACAGGGGCTGGCTCTAGGCTCTCACTGGCCCCCATGCTCCTAACGCTAAGGTTCCCAGGCTGAGCCCTTTTCTGACCCTTGCCAGGTGGGGCCCAGCCTCCTAACTGTCCGCTTCCAACCTGCAGGGGCATCCCAGTCCTTCCACACAGGCTAGACTCGAGGAACATTTATGGCTTCTGCCAGCTTGAGGATCATGGTGAGTTCACAGTTGGATGCTTCAATGCCATCCCACCTAACCAGATGCACCCACAGCATCTTCCAGTGTGCCTATCCAAACCAGCTCTGGGTGTCCTAGGGGACATGACAGGGGCTGACCCAAGACTACCCTGATCTGTGACTCTAAGCAGTGTGGAGGGACACAGCCAATAGCAGGAAAGCCAGAGGGGGCAGCAGTGCTAGTAACCTGCTGTGGGAAGGGCTGTCTCATCACAGCTGGGATGTGTAAATGCTGGGAAGAGGCTAGACTCAGGGTTGCTGGTCTTTGGGAGGCGCAGCACATACAGCGTCTCTGCCTCCCTTTCTCTGTGTGTGTCTCTCCTGGTATCTCTCTCTTTGTTCTTCTCCTTCTGTTTTAGACATGTGTATCAACTCTCATGGGTGGCAGGACCTGCCTTTAGTGTCCTAAGGCCAGCTAGGTGCTGGGCCATGCTGCACCACCACCTTATTGGTCATGCTTGTTAAGCTGGGTTGGGACCCTGGGGAGGATAGTGGACCCCAAGGGCATGCCAGCCTCTGGTGTCCTTGTACCCTGGCTGTTACTATCCCACTCAGTTCTGGATTGGAAATGCAGGGAGGAGCTCCAGAAAGTGGCAGAACACATGGGAGTTGGGGGCTGGAGGTTGCGGTATAGACTTGAACCTTAAACAGACAGGAGGAGTCCTATGTCCTTGGGCAGCTTTGACCTCAAGCAGGTCGCAGTCAGATTCCAGGTTTAAGGTTTCTTATTGAAAGTGACCAAAAGTGCCCCCCACCATTGGGTGCCTTCAGTAGTACCCAGAATTACCATCAGGGTGGGCAAAGGAAGCAAGCTGAGGTTTCTTGTCAGAAAGCTGGGGTGGTTTCTATGAGGAATAGGGGTAGCCGAGCCGCTGCTCTCCCTAAATCTGTATTTTCGTGCAGAAGGAGGAAGGCAGAATAGAGGGTAGAGAAGAAAAAAGGAACAGTGGTCAGGGATGGTGAGTCCAAGCTTGTACAAAGATGGTGTGGGGGGAGATATATAGTCTGTCAACAGACGAGGGTGCAAGCAGCTGGTAGAGTGTACCCCTGACTCAGGCCACCAAGAGGTGGCCTTGGCCCCTGATCTCGATCCCTGAGCTGGAGCTCTTACCCTCATCTGCATTTCCCCTGCAGAACTATCCTGAGGCTTCCCCACCCCCTAGTTAAGCCCACTGTGTTTAGATAAAAAGTGGGACTCACTCACTCCAGCAAGCAGCGCACAATGGCTGGGAAGGAGCTGGAGGGGCTGCAAAGTCTAAGAGCTTCCGAAGACAGAAGGGTAAGGTATGAGAAGTTTCCTGTGTAGTCCTTCCCTGTGCGGTGACCTTCAGGACCAGCCCAGGCTGGTCTGGCAGGAGACTGTCTCCTCTGTACGAGTGGCTGAGCCCCAGCCAGGACAAGTTCAGCAATGGTCTAGCCTGGGACAGACTGCAGATAGAAGACAGTCTTTGAAGGCTAGCACTAGTAGATTCCTGTGCTTTGCATTTCCTGGCTTCCCTTCTCCAGTTCTGCTGAGACCAGGGATGATGGTGTAATGCACATCAGAAGGACCTGATATCAAGGTTGTCAATGCAGCCTTGTTTGAAATAACAAAAACGGAATGATTCAAATGCCTGCCACCGAGGCAGCCGGCCAGTCCCCATGCATCTGCTCCCTGGGGCACTGGTTGGCACCAGGTGCCCCAAGATAACAGTTTATGGAGAGAGCAAAGGAAGCAAAGGGAAACATGTGGCTCCCCGAGTTCCTCTGAGGCACAGCTTGGCACTGCAGAAAGCCTGACCAATCTGTTTGGAGGCTGGCAGTACAAGCTTCAGGTGTCCTTTTTGAATTGGAGCTTAAATAACTGGCTCACCACACAGACTGGACATGTCTAGTACCTTACAGAAGATGCCCTGGTGTGAACAAGGGCCCCATGTCACACCAAAGCCATCATTTATTCCCAGGTCTGGGAAATATTAGGGACAAAAGGAGCCTGCATCTGGTGGGTCTATTCTCATTTCACAGGTGGGCAGCTGGGGCCCAGAAAACAAGAGGGAGGTCTCTTAAAGTGACACAGCCCAGAATTCTACAGGAGTGAGAGTGACTGTGCAGCATTTGTTCTCAGAGCAGGATTGTGGAAGAAGACAAAGAAGCCATCATCTCGGAGTCCCCACTGGATGCTTGAGAGCTGGTTTCTGTCAAGTGGCTAACAGGGAGGAGAGGGCTTAAGGTATAAGGAAACTGCCGGAGCAGCTTCTTCTAGAATGAGTGCCCAAAGAGTGGCAGGCCCAGGATGCCATGTTGTCTCAGTCTCTGCTTGAACTCATGTTACCCTTGCAGGTATCTGGGAGTGGTGGCTTTGACCCGGACAAGCTCTAGGTATACCAGGACTGGAAATTGAAGCTTCAGGATTTGCAGCTCAGAAAAGAGACAAAGAGGCAGACCAGACCCCAGCCAGATGAAGTACAGGATGAAGTTCTTCATCTTCATGAGTGAGTGTGCTGAGTACATCCCTCCACTTTCCAGGTAGTACCTCTTTGGGCAGCTACCAGTTTAGGGGGCATCCAGTACAAAGGCTGGGAGTCCTTGGACACCTCTTGGAAAGCTTCTATTCACTTACTTACTTTGTCCCCATCCCACTATTGGGCCCCTGTCCCTTTCTGGTTTGGAATTATTGGAAGAGGCTGGACCCCAGAGTCCAATTGGGAGATTTGTGCGGTAGTTCTTAAATCCTACATGGGAAGTCAGAACCACGGACAGCACCCACCTATGCCAAAGAAGACTTCTGACCAGTGTGTGGGCAGGACCTCACTGCCCTTCTGCTCCCAGCAGATGGCACATACCACCCTCCCACCTCTTTGTGTACTGGCCACCTTCGATGTGCTGTCCAGAGGCGTG
Source organism: Peromyscus eremicus (assembly GCF_949786415.1). Classification (NCBI taxonomy): domain Eukaryota; kingdom Metazoa; phylum Chordata; class Mammalia; order Rodentia; family Cricetidae; genus Peromyscus; species Peromyscus eremicus. The sequence goes on along the minus strand of NC_081419.1, from coordinate 151,692,038 downwards.
GAGGCTGCTGCCTAATTGTGGACTTGGCAACAGAAAACCTTGAACATCCACATCCTGTTAGTGTCTGGCTGTGCTGGAGGCCTGGCACCAGTTTGGCTGTCGGGAGACCACTAACTCAGCCTGGAGGCCTCAATTGGATTAGGGAAATGGCCTTCTCAACAGCGCTGCCCTTGTCCCCACCTGTACCAGGCCCGAGTGTCTGGGGAGGGCTCAGCGCAGCAGGATGGGTGCAGGGCAACCTGGGTCCAGACCCTTCAGCACAGCTGGTGGTGTGGGACTTGTTTACTGGGTGGAGGGCAGAAACATGTGACAAGACACTTCAGTGTTTCTAGCTCCTCTCAAAACTGGCCCCAAGCCATCTGTATAGGGGAGGAACTCTTCAGGGCAGGGCAGACTGACATCTATTTGCCACACCTTCAAATTAGAACGTTCAAATCTGTGGGACATCCACTGAGTAGCAACAAATGACTTCAACATCCCTGACAAGTTCAGTGGCAGTGCAGTGCAGAGTAGGTGGGCTGGGTACTGCTGGGCCTATACCCGCTCCTCTGTACCCAACATAGTGGAGCAGGAAAGGGCCCCAGCTTGTGCCTAAGCCTCACTTTATACCAGCAGCCAAGAAAGCAGTGTGTGGCTGAAATGAGTCCATGACTCTGTCCATGTCAGCTAGGACAGTAGCATTTCCTCTCATGGATAACCATGTCCTGAAAAGCAGCTTCCACTTGCTAAGATGCATCTGCTGTGTTCCTATTTCAAAAACCCAAGCCAATTCAATCAGCTTTGCTGATACGCCTTTTGTTTGCATTTTCCTAAGATGCAGGGTGCTAATTTGACACTGAAGGATTAGACATTGGGCCAAGTGCTCAACACAGTTCATTTAGAGCCCTTGACAAAGGTTGAGTCATCCAAGAAAGTTCTCTGTTCCATGCCAGGAAAGCCTGGGACTCGTGGACATTAGCTTCATATTTCCAGTGATCATGCAAAGCTTCATGCTGGGCTTGGGAGGGAGGCTCTGCAAGGCTGGAACAAGGCTGGCTGCTGGGGTTCAGTGGTTGTAAGCAGGACACACAATGCATTCCAGAGTGTACTTTTAGTGTGAGGCGTACAGGTCACAGCCCCCTGCCCGTCCCTATGCACCAGCCGCCACGCCACCCCATTCTCATTGCAGCTGAATCTCCAGCCCTACAATTTGCTGTGTGCTTTCTTGCCATATAATTGTGCAGCAAATATCCTGCCTGCTCCTCCCAATTTCTAATTACCACCTATTGCCAAAGCTGGCCACCACACTTCCCCACGGACATCTGGCTCTTCAACGTCGGCGTCCCAATGGGATTAGTGCTCTGTCCCTGCTCAGTAAATCTGATTATATCGAACATAGAAGGGAGTGTCCTCACCCACAGGAAGAGGATTTAGAGATGGCCATTGTGAGGGAAGAGGTTGGTAGAGGGCTTTCATTCCCCCACACAGAGCCTCAGGCATGTCAGAGGACTCACCCATAACTGTGCAAAACTAGGCTCTGGCCTTTTTCTGGGTGACCAGGCTCTGGGCTTCACCTCTGGCTGGGGGACACTTTGCCTCAAGGCAGCTTCCTGCTGGGTAGGACTGTGGGGACACCTGAGTACAGGCAGAAGTAAGTGCTCCTTTGAAATGGCAGCAGATGGCTAGTTAGTAAAGTGCTTGCCTTTTTGTTGTTGTTGTTGTTGTTGTTGTTCTCTTGTACAATATATCCTGATCCCAGCCTTCCCTCCCTCCACTCCTCCCAGTCACTCCCCCCTCCGCCTCGTCTCATCCAGATCCACTGCTCATCCATTTCCCTTCAGATATATGACTGTAATCCTAACACTAGGGAGGTGGTGATTGGGGATTGGGTCTTGCTGGCCAGCTGTCTGGCCAGTTGGTAAGCTTTAGATTCAGTGAGAGGCCATCTTAAGAAATAATGTGGACAGTGATAGAGGAAGACACCGGGCATCAACCATTAGCCTCCACACCCATGCACACACACTCTCTCTCTCTCTCTCTCTCTCTCTCTCTCTCTCTCTCTCTCTCACACACACACACACACACACACACACACTCAACACAACACACACACACTCACTCTCTCTCTCACACACACACTCAACACAATACACATACACTCACTCTCTCTCTCTCTCTCTCTCACACACACACACACACACACACTCAACACAACACACACACACTCTCTCTCACACACATACTCAACACAATACACATACACTCACTCTCTCTCACACACACACTCTCACACACACATACACTCACTTTCTCTCTCACATATACACACTCAACATAACACACATACTCTCTCTCACACATACACATACTTTTAACACAATACACATACACACACTCTCTCACACACACACACATACACACTCTCTCATACACACACATACACACTCTCACTTTCTCTCTCACACATACACACACACTCTCAACAACACATATACACACACTCTCTATCTCTCACACACACACTCACACACTCTCTCACACACACGCTCAACACAACACACATACACACACATTCTCTCTCTCTCTCACACACACACTCTCAACACAATATACATACACACACACACACACACTCTCTCTTTCTCACACACACACACATTCTCAACACAATACACATACACTCTCTCTCTCTCTCTCACACACACACACTCAACACAACACACATACACACACACACACTCTCTCTCTCTCACACACACACACACACACACACACACTCTCAACACAATACACATACACACACTCACTCTCCGCCCCCCACATCTGAGGCTGGAAGGCTGAAAGATGAGGAAACTGAACAGTGGCTCAAATGCTGCCCAGTGAGAAGGAGGGTGGGGGAAAGAACGTCTCTGTTAAAGACCGCCCTTCCCTCCCCGTCTACAAGCTCTCACTATGTCCCATTACCTCATTAGGTTTTACATTGTTTGTCCTTTAGAGCCACATGGGGCTTTTCTTTACAATAACAAAGAGGCTTTTTTGTTTTATGAATGGCACAGTGTGCAAATTCACGCTCTCCAGAGTGTCTGGGAATCAGAGAGCTGTGGGTATAAATGCTTTGATTTTCTTTCTAGATAGGGGAGAAGGCTGGGAAGAGTTATCAGAGTTGATCTTATCAAGTGACCCTGAACTCCTTCCTGCCTCACCTTGGGCCTGCCATCCCCCATGCTGGAAAGGATGGGCCAGATCACAATTGTTGCTATGCTACATAGACTGACCCTAGCAGTCAGGCGGTTGCTGATTATTGTTCCAAGCTGGGAGCAGGTCGTGTTGCAGGCTGTAGACCAGAGGAGGTGCAACCTGGCTCCTTCTGGAAATTCCAGAACTTATGGCTGTGCCCGCCCATCTCTTCCCTGGGACTGCTTATATACCCCTCCATTTTACACACCCTCTGGCACTGTCTAAGGCATTACATGTCCCCCAAGCTCACTTTATCTAAGGCTCATGGTCACTTATCCAAAACCTGATGTTTGCAAGATGTCTCACTTGCAGAAGTTGGAGGAGACAGGCACTGAGAGGGAGGAAGCCTTGGCTGGAGGCAGAGGTGAGCTCAAGATTGTATGAAGGCTTAACAGTTGTTTGTGGGCTGGGATCCTGGTTGACAGGGGCAGGAGTCCTGGGTGGAGAAACAGGGAATTGACATAGCTGTGTATATATTTGGGGTGCTCAGCAGAACCTGGGACAGGAGCCAAGGATGGCAGCCTATGTTAGATTCAGCAGGAGAGAGGCCAGGGCTATGGCTGGACCTGATGATGGGGTAATGTGGTGAGGTACCTGAAAGGGCTTCTCACTCTCAGCAAGGACCGAGTGCCGGTCATGGCACAGGAGCATTGTGGAGTACTTGCAGAGCCAAGACTCCACAACCCAAGCTCTCAGGCAGGATTGCATTGCACTGACTTTTCCAGTTCTGTCATGGCTTGGGTCCTTGCTGGGAGAGAGTAAGAAGCCCCACAATGACCATTGTGGGCCCTGCCACTGTGCCCACAAAGCAAAGAAGCCTGACTGAGCTAAGGTGAGGTGGGTTGTCTTTGTCCGTAACCTGACAGTGGGAACCATTTGAATCCTGCCCTGAGGGCCTTCCTCCCTGTCCTCCTCTGTCCTGGAGCAGGAGTCCACAGATACCTGCTGTAAAGGGCCAGAGTGAGTGATTTTGCTTTGTGGGCCAGATGATCTCTGTCACAACTGCTCAGCTTGGCTATCACAGCCCAAACTATCCACAAGCATGTGAATGAACACGGGGCCGTGTGCCAATAAAACTTCACTTTCAGCAGTCAATCAGAGTCTCAGCTTGCTGACTCCTACCTGAAAGACCCATGCTTACAGGCATGGAACACACACTGAGTGATGGTCGTGTCACAATCCATTTGAGAAGAATGGGGACTGACATAACCATTGGGACTGTATTCCCACACCAGTGCCAGGTGTATAGAAGGAGCAAGAGGAGGAACCAAAACATGTGTTTGAGTGTGAGAAGCGAGATGCCACCAAGAGGCAGCTGAACACCATCTGCCACTGTCCTCTGTCCTCCCCACCATAAACCTCTGGCTGTGGTTTCCAGTTCTAGGATAGCCAATGGGCCTAGGCTGATGGCGTGCACGGCTGATGACCTGTCCTATTCCTAGGGACTCTGAGGTTAGAAACCATCTCCTAGGCTCTTTTACTTCACAACCAAAATGGTTTAAAACAACCCTAAGAATGGGCTATACTTGGCAGAGGCAAGAACTCTTTCATGGCTTAATCTAGCCTGCTGCTGCCGAGCTAGGCATTGCCCGTCTGTTCCACAGCCTCTGAAGGCAGCTCCCCTGCCATTGTGCACACAGTATGATGAAAGGTGAATTTACTCCAGTTACATGAATCTCCCCAAATGTGTCTCCATTGACAGTGGCTGGACATCTTTCATGGACAACTGGGGCTTCATTCCCTCAGAAACGTCCCTGCAGAACCTGTTCCTGTGTCACTGAACAAATCCATCTTTCTGCAGGCACTTGGCATCCTGATTCACATTCTGTTGAATGTCATGGGCTGTCAGTCACCCTCACTAGGACGCCCTGTCAGGCACGGTCAAGGTGTATATGGAATGAGATTTGTTTCATTCCAGTAGCATTCGGAGTAAGCATTTGCACTAGGGCCTTCTCCCACACTCCTCCCGCCCGTCTCAGACAAGCACAATTTGCCGGGGCACACAAGAGAAGGAGGAGGAGAACGGGGGTGGGGTGGGGGGGGGAGGAGGAGGAGAGGAAGAGAAGGGGGAAGGGAAGAGGAGGAGAAGCGAGAAAGGCAGGTCGGGAAGGAAGGGGGCAGGAGGCCTTGGGGAGAGGAGGAAGGGGAGGTTCCTTGTTTTTATTTAGTTGGAAGGTGGATGCTGCACCCCCTGAACAGACTGAGTCAGTGGTCTATTCTCCATGCTGCTGCTGCTGCTGCTGCTGCTGCTGCTGCTGCTGCTGCTGCTGCTGCTACTGGGCTCTGCCATTGACCTGTATGCTAATTACAGCAGCAGGAAGCCTTATTCCAGGCATTGGAATGCATGGGCTGCATCCAGCCGTCCAGCCAGGCTCCTTGGGGCAGCAGTCTCTGCCCTGCTAATCTTGTTCCTGCAGGCTAGATGAGTTTCCTTTGATGGCTTTGAAATGGCCACTTCAAGGCACTCAGGCCTTGGTCTGTAAATTCTCCTGGACCACAGCAGCTACAGGAGAAAATCCACAGCAAGGCTGGGCTGAGTGTTGATGGCAAATTCTCATGATTGAAATGGAGTGAAGGTCAGCTGTCAGTAGGAGGGAGAAGATCCATGTGACCATTTCCCTGAGACTCAAGCAAGTCGGGTCTTTTATGTGGCTTTGTCCCCAGCTATACACATTGCTATACACACCGCTGGCATCTTGCTTGCTCGGTCACATCAGCGCAGCGGCTCTGTGTTCTGGAAGCTGCGCGTGTGCACGGGCTCTCAAGCACACAGGGAAAGACTGTGGACAGAGGCACAGAGGCACATGGACACACATACACAGACACACTGCAAATGTCAGGATCTCCTGGGTCCTGAAGGTCTCAGCCATCAAGATGACTGAACAGTGTGATCTCTGAGGAGGCCAGCTGAGTCACACGACCAGGAACTCAAACTCCTGAGGAAATGGCCCTGGCTTTCCTCACGTGCTTGACCCTTCTAGTTTCTCTCTGTTCAAAAACAAAAACAAACAAACACCAGGAACAAACCCTAGCTCTAAGGGCTGAAAAGAGCATTACAGTAGTGTTGAAGGCCCTTTAAGGGAAAGCTGCTGCCTCCTAGACAAAAGAATGAATCTTCCTCTGGGTGGAGACATACCATTGCCTCTTCTCCTAATGGTTATTCTAGTTGAGCAGGTCAACCGCCTGGCTAAGGGAAGACCCCTCTGGAAGGCAGATTCACCTGAGGCTTTGCTAAAGAGATGGAAGGAACATTTATTCCTTTAGTGAAATAACGTGCCTTTCCTTTCCAGAATTCCCTCCCACCATCTGTGCAATGGCCCCAGAATCATCATCAGGGCCTTTAGATCCTTCAGCCTTCTGAGTCCCGAATCCTTCGGCCTCTTTTTTTGAACACTCGTCAGAGCCTAACTATACCTCCTTTGGTACTTTGGGCTTCACTCTTCCTCTAAAGCCATCCACCTGTCTGCCATACGGCTGTCTGCCATACGGCTGCCTGCTTGCCAAACCTTCATGCCTAAGTGAAAAAGGCATAGTGTTCTCTCTTTTCCCTCCTTTGTTAAGATTTATACCTTTTCTGTCCTGGAGTTTTTCTTTTAAATGTTAATAAAATTATCCTCAAGTGTTTGAGTCCATTCTTAAATTCTTTTATTGTTGACACTAATAACCCCAAGATGGGACACTCTCTTCCCCACTTCCCCATTGACATGTGGCAACTCTAGCAGGACTTCCTAAAATTTCCAGTAATAAGAAGGGAAGAGGGGACTCAAGGGGAGGGGAGGGTCCTTCTCATCAGCCTGAGGATTAGGACTGGGTTTGGCAAGTCAGTGACCATGTGGTCACACTGGGGCTTCTGAGGAGCTCAGAGAGCAAAGCATGTCTTCTTTTCACATCTGTTTCTTGCAGAGAGGGCTTTATCACTGGACCCAACCCTCAGGTTCTGCTGGGGACCTGGCAACTGCTCCTTAAGCTTTGGTAGAGAAGAACTGGCTTTTTGCTGCTGTTCATACTTGGGTAGAATCAGGCAAAGTGATCCTGGGGTACTGGGCCAACGTAAGACAGTGTTCTCTGCTCCCTGTGGGTCTAAGAGCTGACTGCTCCCATGATGCTTTCCCACAGGCACCAGCAATCAGGAAATGCTAGCTCAGCCACCTTGGCATGAGCATGTATCTGTGTGTACATCTGTGTGCTTGTGTCTGTGTGTGCAAATGTGCATGTGTCTGTGTTTCAGATGTGCCTGTGCCCATGTGTATCAGGTCTGCTTATACATGTGTCTCTGTACATACCTGTATGTGTGCATGCACACGTGAGTGCACACTGTAACTGCTTTAGCTCCTATGTAGCTGTTGGCCATCCAGAACTCTGAAAGCACTTGAAGATGTAAAAGGGGTGCCAGGTGTTGTGAGGTCCTAGGGCCTGGAACCCCCACCATGACCCTGGGGAAGATGTGTGATCAGTGCCTATCTAGTGTGGTCGTGGGTCCATGCCCCTCTGGTAAAGGTTTTAGATGGTTACCTGGAGCCGAATGCCAGGGCCCTACAACCAGATGCAGGGATTCTCAGGGTGAGACCGAGTCTCCAGGGGCTGGGCCTCCCTTCCTTTCTACTCTTCTCCCAGCTCTCTGCCTTTGTTGCCCATCAGGAGACTCAGTACTTACATGGGTTCCCTGTTGAGGCAGGAGAGACAGTATGGTTAACATCTTTCCATGTGTTCAGGAATTCAGGGAGAGCTGCCTCTCAGGTCTCAAGGTCTCCCTAATGCCAAGTATAGTCATGCAGACCTGGGCCAGGAACAAGCTTGGCTGCCCCACCTGCCTGCCTCCACTTGGGTTGAGCACCTCAGGGCAGCCCTTAGGGCCCATTGCCTCCACAGGTCTCAGCACCTGTCCCTGGCCCATTACTGCAGGGATGAGCTAGAGAGCAAACCTTCCACAGAGCCAGCAGTGGCCTTCAGTCACCACACAGTGGTTCCCATTGAAAGCAACAGATCAGCAGATTGAGTAGGGAAACACCTGCCTGTAAGTAGAGCAGTGGTAATAGGGTGGTGGATGGATACAGAATCCAGACCAAGCCCCTTGGGAGAAAACCTCAGCTTATAATGATCTTACATCCTTCACCACTGGGCTTTGGGTGAGGGTGTAAGCGCTGTTCTCCAGCCCTGAGCCAATCGTCCCTTTTGATGATGTAGCCTGGTGCCTCTTTTACTGTCTATGGCAAGTACCATAACTTTACATTATCTACCTGTAGCAGGGAAACAACAGGATGGGGGCTGTACCCTGTTGCCCCTCAGGATGGGCATAGGGGAGGAATTCTAAAAGGAGGGGGCGAAGGAAGGTGTGTTCCTTGGACTGAGATCACTTTACTTTGAATCCTTTACCCCACTTCAAAAGAAATCTCATCTTCCTTCCAATAATGACTTTGTCACAAAGACATAATCGGTTCATTTGTTAGACTGTTTCCAGGCTGAACACTGAGGATTTTTTTTTAAATTTGTTTTTGTACAGAAGCAGTCTCACTCAAATGCCACCAGGCTTTGAGGCAAATAGGCATTCATCCTTCCTGCTGGGGGTTCCATCTTACCTTCTCTGTAATCACTGAGTTTGGGGATTTGCGTAGTTGTGAATGGAGCTGCCCAGGGTGCCAGGTCTGTTTGGAAGTCAATGTGGGAACAGACTGACCTTCTAGTACAGCCTCCTCTGAGTGCCTGATGCTGCTGGGTCTTTTTTTTTTTTTTTTTTTTTTTTTTTTGGTTTTTCGAGACAGGGTTTCTCTGTGTAGCTTTGCGCCTTTCCTGGAACTCACTTGGTAGCCCAGGCTGGCCTCGAACTCACAGAGATCCACCTGGCTCTGCCTCCGAGTGCTGGGATTAAAGGCGTGCGCCGCCACTGCCCGGCTGCTGCTGGGTCTTTAGGACCCACAAGAATGGAGCACCTGTTAACCCCATCAGGATCTGGCACTGCTCAGCAAGAAGGATTGGAGCTGGTCTTGGTCTTCTGTCTTCTGTCTTCTATATACAGTGTTCACGACAGCAGGCAGTTTGTGCTGAGTTACTGCCTGTCCTTCCCCAGGATTGGCTGAGGACAAAGCCTGTCAGTTTTACCCAACACTGGGTTCTCCAGAGCTAGTAAGGAGTCCTCAGAAGAGGACATTCTGCCCTGAATGGGTGGGACAGGCTCTGGACGTCCCCAGGTACACAGGAAAGTCTACAAAGTGCCCCTGTCCTGGGGTGGGGAGAAACAGGAAGCAGGCTATAAGGAAAAGCAGCCATATTTTAAAGGTAGTTCTGCCCTGGGGAGAAGGCTCAGTTGATAAAATGCTTTCCTTGTAAGCATGAGGATGTGAGGTTGGTGTTAGGACCCTGTTTAAACAAAGAATTCTGGTGTGGTGGAGCACACTAGCAATTTCAGCACTGGAGAGGTGGAGGCAGGAAGATCCCTGAGGCCAATCACCTTGCCAACAGGTGAGTTTTAAATAAATAAGAGTCCATGTATCAAAACAATGTGGATGGCACCTGAGGAATGACACTAGAGGTGTCTGGTACACACACACACACACACACACACACCAGAGGTGGAACACACACACACACAGAGACACACACACAAACACATACACATAGACACACACACACATCAGAGGTGGCACACACACACACACACACACACACACACAGAGGTTGTGGAATATTCCTTTACATTGTGTGAAGATGTGTCACTGTGATTGGCTTAATAAAAAGCTAAATGGCCAATAGTTAGGCAGGAGGTATAGCAGAGACTTCTGGACAGAGAGAGCTCTGGGAAGAAGAAAGGCCGAGTCACCAACCAGATGTGGAGGAAGCAGGATGGGCAGCACAGAGTAAAGGTAACCGAGCCACATAACAGAATGTAGATTAAAAGATATGGGTTAATTTGAGTTAGAAGAATGAGTTAGGAACCAGCCTAAGCTATAGGCTGAGCTTTTATAATTAATAATAAATCTCTGTGTCATTTTTAGTAAGCTGGCAGTCCAAAGGAAAGTCCAACTACACACACACACACACACACACACACACACACGCACACACTCATGAAATAATTTGTTTTGTTTTGCTTTGTTGAAATAGGCTTTTGCTATGTAGCCCAGGATGGCTTTAACTGTTGATCTTCCTACCTCTGTCTCTTGAGTGTTGGGATTATAGACATGTGCTACCATGGCTGGTTGTAGATAATTTTAATAAAATTGTATTTAGCCGGGCGGTGGTGGCGCACGCCTTTAATCCCAGCACTCGGGAGGCAGAGCCAGGCGGATCTCTGTGAGTTCGAGGCCAGCCTGGGCTACCAAGTGAGTTCCAGGAAAGGCGCAAAGCTACACAGAGAAACCCTGTCTCGAAAAACCAAAAAAAAAAAAAAAAAAAAATTGTATTTAATGCATTATATCTAAAATATCATTTCAAAATGTGAAAGTGTTAGTGAAGTATTGTACACTCTATGCTCCCTTTCTTACTGATGCTTTAAAAGCTGTGCACCCTTCCTAAAGAGGGCATCTGAACGTAGCCATGGACAGGGCAGTTATCTGTTCTTCTGGGAAGACTTGAAGGGAAATTTTAAGGTGTTCACCCTACAGCCCCATTGGGCAGCATATCATCTTCCTGCCTTTCCTATGGAGTATCCTTGACTCACTTCTGGTCATGTGAGGTCCTGGGCTCACATGTCACTCCTAGGATACATGACTCTGAACAAGGCCAAGGATGGGACATTCATCTTAAACCACTTATAAATCACACGTACTGGGTAAGGAGGGGTGATGTACCTTTCAGAAACAGGCTCTCTCTCTCTTTCTCTCCCTGCAAGGCCCCATCAACAGAGCTTGTCCAAGCCTAGCCAGCTGCCCCAAGATTTCACTGGGTAGGAACAGGACTCACACTCTGGAAAGGCTCTACAAAATCTCACAGGAGTTTCTCTCCCTACCTCTTGAGTTCTTCCTGACCAAACCTCAGAAGTGGCATGTAGTAAAGCTAAGCCAAGCCTCAGGGCTTGATGGGAGAGGAGCCTGGAGACTAGGCACACAAGCTGGTCAGAGAGCAGGTCCCAAGTACCCACCACTGTGTTTCTCTTCCTCACATACCTTCACTCTTCCTCAACTGAAAAGCGAAGATGCCCTCAGCCTCTCGGTTGACTTGAGCTCAGAACTATCTTCCACCGTGTGAGGTGTTAGCTGAGGGGTATAGTAATTATGCACTCAGCACAATTAATCCTTGAAGTAATTGCTTGTCACGGGAACTCTGCTCACCCAGCTGTTAGGTTAGAACTTTCTTATTTAGACAAAAGGGGAGATGTAGTGGGTGGCTGTTTGAGCCATGCCCTGAAGCACCACCCCTAGTGAGGTAGCAGGGAGCTGTCACACCTGCCTATGACCTTGAGGTACATGCCCCTGGGGTGTGGCCACTGGGGGACCCTTAAGACCTGGGATGCATGTATGTGCTCTCTTTTCTCTACCTCATGGTTTTGGATGCTGGTACGGACCAGGGCAGAGCTTGCCAGAGAACCACGTGTTGGACTGTGCCTCATCCTTTCAGGATCCTGCAACAAATTCCTTTATTTATGTCTTGTGAGTTAACCATCAAATAAATTCCTTTGATCATTAAGCAGCCTCCATGGATTGCTAGCGATATAATCCCATTACCCAGCTCAGAATCTCCAGTCTGGTCATAGTGAGACCCCAGTCAACTGTAGGGACCAAAGCTAGATGTGATGGTATATGCCTATAATCCTAGCACTTGAGAGGTAGAGGCAGCAGTTTGAAGCCAGCCTGGGTTCTACGAGAACCTACTTGAAAACAAAAACAAACAACTGAGAGAGGAAAAACAAAACACCTTGTTTTTTAAAACCAAAAGGAGTGGTGACAAGAAGGAGCTACCCTGTCTTCATCCCTGCCCTGCTTCTCTACTCGGCCGCTGGAACTCACCCCGAGCTGCAGGTGAGTCACAGTCGAGGAGCTTTCTAGAACTTTTTTTGAACCAGGAATGAGAAGACTGGGCTAGGATCCACCTGAAGAAGCCACCTGCTAAGGGAAACACAGCTGTCCCCAAGATGCAAGTGGCCTCGGTCAGCTGCTTTGGAGGGAATCGTACCATCACAACTTGGGGCTCACCAGGTTAGCACTAATTCTCACCCTCCTGGGGCTGTGATGGTGAGGACAGCCTGGTGGCTGTGCAGAGGGCTGGAGGCCTCTCTTCCTGCTGTGGTTGTAATCATGATGCATTTTCTCTGACAGATCTTCTCCAAAAGACGGCCACAGGTGCTCATGACATTTAAATTGCTTCAATTTGCAAGTCCAATGTTTACATGAATATTCACACACACACACACACACACACACACACACACACACACACACACACACACACGCTCTCTTTTCCTGTTATTCAGACCACAGCCTGCTTGGGGTGACAAGACTCATTGATTCCCATGATCGTTTCTGATCAAAGAGTATTTCAGAACCTGAAACCTGTCAACTGCCCCAACACTCAGGACTGGGCTATCCTGAAATGCACGTGGCCTGGAGGCCACAAATTGAAGATGCCTGGCTTAGATGAAACAGGCAGATACAGAATCCACCAAAACTCCCAAAGAAGAGACAGACAATTGGAACAGTCTTTATTAAAGAAATCTAATAGATATTGAATAACCTTCTAAAACAGGAAGTACCAGGCCCAAATGGCTTGTTGGTGAATCCTGCCAAACATATAAAAGTGATACAACTCTCTCTAGTCTCTCTGAGAAGATAGATGTGTAGGGAGACCTTAAGCTCACTCAGTGAGGCCAGCATTACCCCAGAACCAATCACAAAAAAATGACAAATGTAGACCATCATCTCTTAGGAATACAAATGCAAAAAACCTTAGGAAAATACTAGTTAATTAAACACAGCAACACATATGTGATGGTTTGAATGTACCCCTCAAAGTTTATGTGTTGGAAACTGTCTTAAGGTTTCTATTGCTATGAAGAGACACGATAACCTTGGCAACTCTTATAAGAAAAACATTTAGTTGAGGTGGTGACTTACAGTTTCAGAGGTTCAGTCCATTATCATCATGGTGGCATATGACTGTGTGAAGGCGGACATGGTGCTGGCGAGGTAGCTGAGAGCTGTACATCTTGCAGGCAACAGGAATGCATTGAAACACTGGGCAGTATCTTGAGCATATATGAGACCTAAAAGCCCACCTCCACAGTGACACACTTCTTCCAACAAGACCATCTCTCTTAATAGTGCCACTCCCTTTGGGGGCCATTTTCTTTCAAACCACCACAGAAACTTAGTCTTCAATGCAACAGGGTTGAGAGGTGGGACCCAGTGGGAGGGTTTAGGTCTTGAGAAAGAGCCCTCACATACACATTAATTTCATTATCCTGAAGCAAGTTTGCTACAAAAGCAAGTCTGGTCCTCTTGCCCTCCTCTTAGCTGCTCTTCTACCCTGTGATGCCTTCTGCCCATTACAAGCACAAGAAGGCCATCACCAAGCCAGGCATGGTGGCACACACCTTTGATCCCAGCATTTGGGAGGATGAGGCAGGCAGATCTCTGTGAATTGAGGTCAGCCTGGTCTACAGAGTGAGTTCCAGGACAGCCAGGAACAGAGAGATCCTGTCTCAAAACCAAACAAACAAAGAAGGCTATCACCAAATTCGGCCCCTTTGATATTGATCTCTCAGTCTTCAGAGCCATGAAGCCAATAAAATCCTGTTCACTGTAAAGTGCCCAGTCTGTGGTAGTTTGTTATAAAAGCATTGTCCCGGCTAGTTTATGTTAACCTGATCCAAGCTAGAGTCATTGGAGAGGAGGGAGCCTCAACTGAGAAAATGTGTCCATAGAATTGGGCTGTGGCAAGCCTGTAGGCATTTTCTTAATCAGTGATTGATGGGGGAGGGCCCAGCCCTTTGTGGGTGGGACCATACCTGGGCAGGGGGTTCTATAAGAAAGCAAGTTGAGCAATCCAGTAAGCAGCCCTCCCTCAAGGCCTCTGCATCAGCTCCTGTCTCCATGTTCCCACCATACTTGAATTCCTGCCCTGACTTTCTTTGATGATGAACTGTGATGTGGAAGAATAAGCCAAAAAAACCTCCCTCTTCCCTCCCCAATGCTTTGGTCATGGTGTTTTATTTCATCACAGCAATAGTAACCCTGACCAAGACAAGCACAAAACAGACCCAAACAGCATAGCAAGAATTATACACTATGACTGCTACGAGCCACAGGAATATGAAGTAGGGATTCAGCTGTATATGGTAAAGCTATACCTGGAAGAATCAAGGAATTCTTCCAGAGGAACCCAAATCTCAAAGAGTATTTGGTGTTGTTTGACTTTTAATTTCTTGTGTGCTCTCATACCTTCCCCAAGAACTTCTAACAGTGTGTTTTATATGATATACTTCTCTAGCATCCAAGGCCAAAGGGCAGACAGAACAAAGCATTTCAGACCAACCACTGAGTCTCCTGAATTAAGGGAGACACCCTTATGGAGACAGGCGAATGTTAGGTGCATAGCTTTGTTTTTTGTGCAAATTAATCTCAGATCCCCTTTCTTATATAGGCTTAGAGGTATTTATACTAACATTATAGGCTCCTAACATTTTACCTAACCTCTTCTAGGAATGTAGTTTGAGCACATAAATTCCCTTTTTCTGATATATTAACCAATTTTAGCTCTTAGTTGACCTCCTCCCTTAACCACTCCCCTTTTGGGTTGTAAAAGAAAGCCTGACAGTCACTGCCTGAGGAAAACTCTTATCTGCCTTTATGACCCTGTAAGAATTCAAACCTGGTGACCTTGCCTTAGCCAGAGCATTGCTATTGCATGGGTATATAACTGTAAACCTCAGAGACTTGGGGGACTAGATTGGAGGAGAACTAGAAGGATGAGATGGAAGATGAGGAAGAGCCAGAGGGGGAAGAACTAGATGGGTAAGAAGGAGATGAGAAAGACCAAGATGGGGCAGAACTAAGATGAAAGAATTAAGATAGCATTTAGAGGGAACAGCAGAAAGAGGTAGAAAAAATCAGGAAAGAAAGCAGCTAACTATGACAGCATAAAAGAAGCTGTGTAGAGAGAGAACTGACTCAGAAGAATAAAGTGTATGGACTAAAGAGATTTGTGTGCATAGATTTATTAGTGAACCCCTGAGATTAATCTGTCGCTGGTAGTGTCTCTTCTGGAACTCTGGGTGAAGGCTACAAGGGTTCACTTGATTGCACTCCACACAATCACATCAATATATGCAAAGAAAGCTTTTGACAAAATCCAAAACTCATTCATGACTGAACTCTTAGCAAGCTAGAAATGGAGGTCTTCCTCAACATGGTAAATAACAAAAGCCCACAGATAATGTTACTGCTGGTGAGATTCCAACTCCACTAAGACGAGGAACAAGGTTTGCCCAGCACCATGCCAACTTAACCTTGTACAATATAAACCCTAGCCAATAAGATAAGACCCAAGAAAGGGGAAGGAAGGCATGTGCATTGGGAAGAAAGAGAGAGCTTTGTGTGTAGATAGCTATCTATGTAGAAAATAGCAAAAACAGACATTCTTGGAACTAGTCTGATTATAGGAAAGTAAGATAAAAGGTTAATAAACAAAATTCAATTGCTTTCTTATATACCAACAATGAACAATTGAAATAAAAAATATAGTACTGTGTCTGTTTTTAAATATTTGTTTAATATTTGTGTGTGTGTATGTGTGCATGTCTGTCTGTCTGTCTGTCTCTCTCTCTCTCCCTCTGTGTGTGTGTGTGTGTGTGTGTGTGTAGGCCAGAAGAGGCATTGGATCTCATGGACCTGGAATTACAGACAGTTGTGAGCTACCCAATGTGGGTTCTGGGAACTAAACCTGGGTCCTCTGCCAAAGCAGTATAAACTCTTAAACACTGAGCCATTTGCCCAGCTCCATAATACTATATTTTTGTACTAAGTAATTAATGCAAAAACTTTAAAAATAAAATGCTATTTATAGTAATACAATAAGTGAGATATGGACTGGGCATAGGTCGTGGAGAGCACTTGCCTTGCTATCCCGAGCATCACCAGCCTGCTCCAAATAAAAACTTGGCTTAATTTTTAAAAAGATGAAGGGATTGGAGTGATGGCGCAGTTGTTAAGAGTGCTTGCTGCTCTTGAAGAGGACCTGAGTTCAGTTCTCACCACCTATCATAACCCCAGCTCCAAGGGATCCGACGTTCTCTTCTCACCTCTGAAGATCTATGGACACTTGGCATACACTCATATTGACACCACCAGGTCCAAGACTGCCAACAAAACTACATAGTCAAGATGGTGTGGTCAGCCATCAGACGGGAATAGAGAGCCCAGAAACTGACCCACACAGGACCTTGGCTCTCTGGCCAAGGCAGTATGTAGAGGGCAGGTCACCCCTGGACAACCATCTGTGAAAGGGCAGGATCTAGACCTTCCAAAAACTAATCAAAACTGATCGCAGATCTAAATATAAAGTTCAGGAAAATAAAGCAGGAGAAAAGTTGACCAGCCCTGTGTTTAGTAATGAATATTTACTAAGTTTTCTTAAGACAGGGTCTCATGTAGCCTCATATGCTCTGAGTTCACAATCCTTCTGTCTCTTCATCCCAAATGCTGGGATTACACGCGGAAGTCACCACAACCAGCTGGATTTTTAAATAGAAGGATGTTCCATGAAAGAAAATCCAATAAATTGGGCCTTATTAAAATTAACAATGCTATTAAAAGACAGCATGATATTGTAACACCTGTAATATCAGCATCAGAAGCCTGAGGCAGGAGGATGGCAAGCAGGAGGCCAGCACTAGCTATATCGTAAGACCCTGTCTCAGAAAACCAAAATAAAGATTAAGTAAGAAGAAACCTGGAAGGCAGTATTTGCAAAAGACACATATGATAGGCTGATTCAAAATATAAAAAACTCTTAAAAATAAATAAGAAAGCACACACAAAAAAAGGGCAGAAGTCTAATCAGGAACCTCAAGTAAGAAAACCCACATGGACAAAAATTTGTGTGAAGTGGTGCTGTGTGCTACACCTTACGGGACTCAAGGCCTTGATTATTAGCTCAACTCCACTGGGTTTGAACACTGGAGAGACACATCTGTGGTCATGTCTGTGAGTGTTTCTAGAGAGGTTTAACGGAGCAAAGAAATGTGGAGGGCACTTCTCAGGGTCTAGAGTGCTGGGCTGAATAAAAGAGGGGAAAAAAGAAGCAGTCTGAGTATCAGCAGATAAACTTTCTCCTTCTTGACTGCCGTACGATGTAACCAGCTGCCTTACATTCCTGCCACCGAATCTGCAGCACTCACTCTCACTGCTGTGCCTCCCTCACCGTGATGGGCCAGACCCGCAAACCATGAGCAAAATAAACCCTTCCTCCATTAAATTGCTTTTGGTTGCCGGGCAGTGGTGGTGCAAGCCTTTAATCCCAGCACTCAGGAGGCAGAGGCAGGCAGATCTCTGTGAGTTCGAGGCCAGCCTGGGCTACAGAGTGAGTTCCAGGAAAGGCACAAAACTACACACAGAAACCCTGTCTCGAAAAACAAACAAACAAACAAACAAACAAACAATTGCTTTTGGTCAGGAATTTGGTCACAGCAATGGGAAAAAGTAACTAATACAGCAATGGAATAAAACAGGAACGTCCTAAAACAACCCCCAAATCCCGATGAAGAGCACCTGGAGTGTTCATCAGTGCTGGGGGAAGGTGAAAGAGAGCAGCTGCTGTGGGAGACGGATGCGGTGTCTCGTACAACTAACGTATTTATAACGTAAGGTTCCATGATTGCATTCTTCGGTTTTTTACCCAAAGGAGCTGAAAGCTTACATTCACACAAAAACCTGCACAGATATGTTGGTAGAAGCTTTAGTCATAATTGCAACTGAGATGTTCTTCATTAACGGAACAATATGACATCTAATTCAGAGATACAAAGAAATGAGCTTCCAGGCCAGGAAAAGACTTGAAGGAGCCTTGAATGAGTATTAGTAAAGGAAAGAGGCTGGCCTGAAAGAGTGACTTGACTCCAGCTGTATGACCTGGGAAAGGAAATAAGGAGTTGGCTTAAAAATAAAAAATAAAAAAGGTTGGCCAGAGCTGAGGTAGGGATGGTGAACAGATGGAGCCCAGAGCACTGGGGGGCCGTATAGCTGTTATCCTTGATGGGGTACCATGCGTCTGTCCAGAGCCACAGACTGTGAAGCACCAAGGAGGAGTCCCAGTATGCACTGTCAATTCTGACTAATTTGTCAACACTTGTAAATTGTGACAATGTACCTCACAATGCAAGATCTTTCCAACAGAGGAAACTAACAGCTCTGTGTGTGTGTGTGTGTGTGTGTGTGTGTGTGTGTGTGTGTGTGTATGGGTGTGTGGGGTCATAATGAGACATTGTCTCAAACAAACAAATTACAAAACTGCTCTAAAAAGTGTCCATTAACAGTTGTAGCTCCTAAGGCTGGAGAGACGCTCAGCTCAGTGGTTAAGAGCACCAGCTGCTTTTCCAGAGGACCTAGGTTCTATTCCCGACACCAGTGTCTTACTGCCATCTGCAACTGCAGTTCCCAGGGACCTAACACCCTTCTCAGGCCTCCTCAGGCACGCATGCATGTGATGTACTGACATAAACGCACCCAAACACCTACACATAAAATAATTTTAAGAAGTCGTAACTCCCAACCGCTTAGTTTCCCACCTGAGCTCTTTTGGATTCTTCCAGCAGTGATGAGCATTCCAATTGTTCTCTGTCCTTGTGAGTATTATGTGCCAGGATTTGGTTTGTTGGGTTGTTTGGTTGCTACTTTGCAGATGTCTTATGGCCTGCGTGCATTTTACAAGGTCCCTGTTTTGTGAAACTCCCTTGTGGTCAGGCTCTTAGCTCAACTGGAGGTCCTTCCACCTGAGGCTGCCCTCAGTAATGTGTGCTTCTGAGGTATCTTCCCTCAAGCAAAAGGAGCCCCTAGCTCCCTGTATTTCCCGTGTTTCATCTCTCCTCAAGGGCTGGACACCTCAGTTCCTGTGTCTCCGTTTTGGTCTCTTTCCCAGCCTTCCTCATTGGAACCAGCTGCTTCAGAAATGGCAGTCCCTTCAGGGCCACAGCAGAAAGGCTGGTCACAGTGACCAGATAACAGGCCAGGGAAGGGACAGTTAAACTGTGTGTGTATTCAGAAATAACAGGCAACTCAGAGTGGACTTCCTCCTGGGTCTGGACAAGGCCCTGACATTCATCTCTCACTTTTGTGTATGTCTTTCTCTGGATCTAGTCAGAAGACTTGGGGTGGGCCAAGGAGGTCTTGGAGGGGTCCCCTACTAACTGGGCAGCTATGATTGCTTCAAAATAAATCCACCTGACTGTCTCAGTGTCTCCTAAAGACCCTTTGCCCTGAGTAAGGACCACTGAAGGCTGGTTCTGGGTGCAGGTGGCACGTGGCCATACTGACCAGGTGACCTGGTAGATTCAACTCCACTTCAACTGCCCCCAGATCTGCTTGGTAGAACTCCAGCTCCCTGGGACCACCCCCTGCCACGGCACAGTGTTCCTTTCACCCCCTTCTTCCTCTTTTTGAGCAAGACACAGAGGCATGTTCAGGTTGAGCATGTGCTGTCTTCTACAAAGCACTTGACCAGGGCTGTGGCAGCAGCTCTGAATGGACAGGCAATGAGACCACCACAGGGATGGAGAGATGGCTCAGAGGTTAAGAGCACTGGCTGCTCTCCCAGAGGTCCTGAGTTCAATTCCCAGCCACCACATAGTGGCTCACAACCATCTGAAATGAGATTTAGTGCCCTCTTCTGGCATGCAGGCAGAACACTGTATACATAATAAATAAATCTAAAAAAAAAAAAAAAAAATGAGACCACCACAGTTGATTTGCACCAAAAATCCACAGTTCTGAGGAAGGGACACCAAGGGATGAGCTCTTTCCATTTTTGAAAACAGAAGAATTCTTGGGACCAAGGCTGGTATATGTTGGAGATGAGGCTTTGCTCACTCACATGGTGGGCTTTCTGTTTGTCCGTCTGACAGAATGGATTCAGGCTGTGAGTACATTAAACACATGACAGGGGAGGAGGGAAGCCTGGGGTCCTTCTGAGAAGGCAGGGGCCAATGTGCATCTGGGGAAGGGAAGGTATATAAAGCTGGAGCTGCTCAAATCCTCTTATTGGGTCATAGATCAAACGCTGGGGTCATCAGTACCCTTAAAACACTTGCTTCCTTGCCTTCAGAGCAGACTCCTGTGTCCTCCCAAAACTCTTCCTTCTCTCCAGCACCCCTCAGTTCCTCGTAGGAACCTTGGGATGGGTGTACAGAGGCAGCCAAGGAGGGGAACGTGCATGGTCACTGCAATGCTAAGATTGGAGACTCAGATACTTCTCGGTAGCTTCACAAGGAGCGGTGCTGGCATTTAGACCTGTCTGCTGGCTGGGTCTTGTCTCTGAGGAAGGAGGCCCATAGTTCCAGGGAACACCCTGTTTATTTCCAGCATTCACTCCTCACTAAACCCTAATACTTGAACCTACTTGTTCCCTAAGGAATCCAGTTTCCTGATGGACTAGGAGGACAGACACATGTACCACTGTATCTATTGTTCAACAGTCCCAGTGCTGATGGGCCACACTCAAAGCTGGGCAAGCGCAGCCTGGCTTAGAAGTATCTTACAGGGTCTGTCCCATACTCAAAACAGGCAGCAGGGAGCTGGCCTTGTCCTTGTCTTCCCATTATTTGTGGCCCTGCGTGGCTGACAAACAGCGAGGTAGTGAGGAAAGCTGGGGTGCTTCTGGGTGGAGCAGGCCTGCAGGTGCCCTGACAGCAGGCTTCCTGGGTAAACTGCAGGCAGGCGGCTAGCATGGGGTCCATTGCCCAGGGAGAGCAGAGCTGGGTCCCAAGGGCGCCTCCCCAGGTTCTTTCTTAAGTAGTCTGTCCTCTATGGTGATATTTTATTTGTACTAAAATGTGATTTTATTTGTATGTTAATAAATAAAGTTGCCCAGGGGTCAGAGCTAATAGCAAGCCATAGCAGAGCTGTGGCACACGCCTTTAATCCCAGCACTTGGTAGGCAGAACTAGGTAGATCTCTGTGTGGTCAAGGATACAGCCAGCATTGGAGACACACGCCTTTAATCTCAATACCAACCATAGAAGACCTGGAGGTCTGTACAGACAGGCAGTGACGAGGCGGTCATGTGGTTGGGTTTACAACCAATGAGAAGGCAGAACAGAAAGTCTATATAAAGACAAACACACAGGAAATAGGTCTCTCTTGGCTGAAGAGGCTAGCTGCAGCAGACGGGTAAGGCTCTTATCTCTGATCTCTTGGCTTTCTTCTTTGCATTGGTTCTGTTTCTTATTTTAATAAGACGGTTGGTTACATCTACAGTCCTCCTTGCTTTCAACTCTGACAGGACCCTTTTTAAGGCAGGAGGAATGAACCCGAGCATCACTTACTGGTAGCTCCCTCAACAGGAACCTGCCTTTCAAGCTCCTTAGAACCCAAGACTCCAAGGCAAGCCTCCAGGTAGATTTATTTCCTCCACTTCCTGTGCTCAGATTTTGTTTTGTTTTGATTTTTGAGACTTGCTATGTAGTCCTGTGCTTGAGTTTTGGCTGTCTACAAGGCAACCCTGCTGACAATTTTGGCCAGCATCAGAGGGGCCCACCAGGATACCCATTTGTTTTGTGAATTAGTTACAAAGGTCAAGGAAGAATGCCATCAGAACTCAGTGGGAGGACGTGGGAAGAGCTGAAATGTGTTCCAGTGTCAATCACAGCCACTCACCCTCTGCTGGGTAGTGCTGCAATGGTCAGGTCCTAGGCCAGAGTGCAAATTGGGCAGGCCTATTTTAGCTACTCAGAACACATTGCTGCAGCCTTGTTCCACAACAGGAACAGGACAGTGAGTCTCTTGAGGTGTCACAAGGCCCAGGAGGCAGGTGGAACTTGATTTGTGGGTAAAAGGAAGAGTCTCCAGCCTCCTGATCAGGGCCAGTTGCTCTGCCACATCCTCCTAGGGCCTGGCCCTCTAGCCAGTGCCTGAGGATACCCTGAAGCTGAGCAGCCCTACCACAGCTGGTCCTCATTTCTTGCTCTTTCTGGGCTCCCCCAGATCCTGAGGTGATGCTTACAGTAGGAATTGAACCTAGTAATGTTCAGCACTGCTGGCCCTCAGTATCCTCATAGTGGCACCTTCATGGACCTGGGCCCTAGCAGGGATTCTCTAGAACATGCTTCAAGTTACAAGACAGCAGTAGCCAATAGATAAGACTCAAGCCATGGATCTGCAGCAGTGACAACCTGCTGTGCTATCACCAGATCAGTATGCTCCTGAAATTGCTATACTATGGGACAGGATTCTACTGGAATCAGCAAGCACATCCCCCTTAGCAACTAGAAAAGTCTGTGACCAGGCAGGTAGGGCAGCTGGTCAAGTTGAAGGGAGTCCTTTCCACAGTGTGGGTAGCGATGGAATCCAGAGGCAGCTGTGGGGAGTTAATACATACAGCATTTGGGGAAGAGGCAGCCAATGGAGGAGCTGGCCTGCCTTCTCCTGGGAACCTCGCTGGCACGTATCTAGGAATCCAGCAAGAGTAATGTCTCAGCATGGAATGGGACAGAGCAGCAGATAATGGGGCTGTTTCAGCCCTGAGGTCACCCTGAAGGCAGAGGCTATGCATGAGATGGGATCACACCCTGCCCTCCCTGTGTCCCACCTTGCCCTGGCTCGAGATCTCACCTTGCTGACACCTTAGGAAACATCTTCAACAACTGTGGACTGGGGTGGGCATTTTTGAGGCTGCATTCAGATCCTTCTGGTTTGTTTTTATCTTCCCGTTATCAAAGTTCCCAGTGTACTGGTTAGGCTTAGCTCAAGAAACAGCATTGGCTGTGCCCTGGGACCAGAAAGACCAGACCTTGAATCCAGTCTCTGGCCTCTTTTTAAGGTATACTGAGATAACACGATGGTGGCAGTGTGTGTGTGTGTGTGTGTGTGTGTGTGTGTGTGTGTGTGTGTGTTCAACCTCTCAACCTATGAATACAGCCTTATTTGGGAAAAGTGTTTCTGCAAAATATAAAATCAGATTTAGATGCAATTGTCCTGGTTCAGGGTGGGTCCAAAATCCCATGATAAATGTTGCTAGAGGGCAGATATACAGATGGAATGAAGACCAGTGAGACCGAAGGGATGTGGCCATGAGTGAAGGACACTTGAGTCCATCATGGCTGGAAGAAGAGGAGGGAGCCTCCTGAGCCCCTAGAGGAAACATGGCCCTGAGACACACCTCTGGTCTCTGTGGTCATAAGAGAATATATTTGCATAATTGTGAGTCATTGGCATCAGGCCCTGGGTTACGGCGGCCACAGATCTCAGGCACGCTCTCAAAGCAGTTAAAAGCACGAACATCCAGCCCTGATGGTTTTCTCTAGAAGCTCTGTGAGCACCGCCTGGCTGATCTGCCACAAACACAGGTATTTTTAATACATTAGACGGCTCCTTTTAAACAAGCTGTCAGGAAAATTAATTGCAGGAAGTTTAACAGGCGCTAACATGCCTAAGAGCCCTGCAATTACCGGCTTCCAGTCTGCAG
Source organism: Peromyscus eremicus (assembly GCF_949786415.1). Taxonomy (NCBI): domain Eukaryota; kingdom Metazoa; phylum Chordata; class Mammalia; order Rodentia; family Cricetidae; genus Peromyscus; species Peromyscus eremicus. The sequence continues at coordinate 151,668,221 of NC_081419.1, read as the reverse complement.
GCACATTTGACAGCTTGGGGGCCCTAGGGGTGTCTGGCTGCTCCAGAAATGTTTTCTTCTGCCAGGGTGCCTGACCTGACCCCAGATTACTGCTCCAGCATCTGAGTGGATTCTGGAGTCTCTAAGGTGCAGAGCGCCTGATGAACCTCCTCTACTTGGGTCGGAACTGCAGGGCTCCAAGTCAGGATCTGTTACACGGCACACCACGAGCTTCATCTTCTGGAATTCAGCTCAGCCCTCATGAGGGAAAGTCCTTTGGGAGTATCGTCCATCTCAGCAAAATGGATGCTGAGGCTAGGCAAAGCCTGGGGTCTCAAACTTGTATGAGGTCTACAGGGACAGAGGGGACTTTCTGGTCATTTGTTCCTGTCCCCAAAAGCACAGCTGGTACAGGAACTATGGCGGGGCGCCTTTGTCAGGCTCCCCCCTGTTTCTCCCTGTTCTCCTAAGCAACACTGGTGTCTCACTCGTGACCTGCTGTCATAGGAAGACCCCTCTAAGGACCACGCAGGAGTTGACAGGCCTTCAAAGCTGGCCTCATATTCATACAAATGCCTTTCCTGAGTGTGGTTCTGGACTCAGAATCATCAGTAGAACAGGAAATACAGAGGCAGTGTCAGGGGCTCTTGGCTTGAATGCAGTCAAGACAGGGGAGCTTCAGGTGGCTGAGTCTGAAGGTCCGGCCTACCTTGTTTTTTTATGTCTTCAAAGGTTCTTGGCAGAGGCCAGCAGCTGCAGGCCTGCCATGAGCTGGGCGAAGGGTCCTGGAGGTGGGTCCTAGAGGGCTATGAGCTGGGTGAGGTGACTCCTCCTTGTCCCTAGGCAATAAACCTGACTCTGGACAGTTGCTTCCTACTGTGCATATCCTGCCTACAGCAGACAGGTTTATAAACAAGCTAGTCCCACCTGGATCCAGACCAGCTCTAAAGCCTGGATGTCTGGCGCTCAGCTTCCCGAATGACACGACCCAGATGTGCTTTGCACCACTCTCCTTGACCCTCAGGAGCTGGGGATTGTGTGGCTTTACTGAACTCTTGGAAATTATGTGCTGGACCAACGGCTGGCTGTGAGTGTTTACATCTTAACAGTTCCCAGGGAGAGATTATTTCCAAACAGCTCCTGGGCTCTCTGAACCTCTCAGAGGGGCTGAAAGTGTGGCATCTTTAAAGAGAAGCACCATTTTGAGTTACAAGAAAACAAAGCTCTCCCAAGAATGCTCTTAACCTTTAAATACACCAAAGGAGAGTTACTGGAATTTACAATAAATTCACCTTTTCACAGACAACTGGCTAAACGTGTTGAAATCCAAACAATTCTGCTCTTTTCATAAGCCTTAGTGTAAGACTTGCTGAACGTTTGTCGAGTAACTACCTCCCTTTGTTATGTCCTCTTTACAACATTGTTGTAATAATTCCTTCAAGCCAAAGTTTTGCATCTTAGCTGCCTGGGATATTTGTGGATGTAGGCAATGTTTAAAGTCAGGAGAAAGCTTTCGCTTGCGATACTAGACAAACTCCGCTGCTATAAACAGCCATAAACCATCACCGGGTGCCTAAGGCCCTGTGTTCTGACAGGCTGCGGACTGCTCCCAGCACCAGAGCTCTTTACCAGTCCTCTCTGGAGATGCTTTTGTGATGGAGTCTCTGGGAGCCGGAGTCTTTGTTAGGACAGCTCCTTAAGCTGGTGAGGCCAAGTTCAGGGACTGGGCTGTGAATCCACACAAGGCTTCTCTGTGGGTTCTGTGCTGGTAGGGCTAGGTGCAGACAGAACATGGAAGGCCTGGAGAACAAAGCCAGAGGAGAGGGGCTGTTCCCATACTGATCTTCCAGCAGAGGATCACCTACACCTTACCCTAACAGGTTGAAGCAACCCCCGCCCCCTGTCAGTGTGTGTGTGTGTGTGTGTGTGTGTGTGTGTGTGTGTGTGTGTATGTGTGTGTGTATGTGTGTACGTGTGTGTGTGTGTGTTGTATGTGTGTGTGTGTGTATGTGTGTGTTGTATGTGTGTGTGTATGTGTGTGTGTATGTGTGTGTGTGTATGTGTGTATGTGTGTGTGTGGTGTGTGTGTGTGTGTGTGTGTGTGTGTGTGTGTGTGTGTATGGTCCTCTTCCACTCAGCATAGCATCAAATACAGCCTGAGTGATCTGAGGATGCTCTACCAGCCATGGAGCCTCTTGCTTGAGCAGAAATCAGATCCTTTAAAGGAATGTAACAGAATCCAGAACCTTGTAATGTGTCATCTGCAGTGTTTATTATCAATTAAAAGACTATCAGATATGTAAAGAAATAGGAAGAAGTGGCCCACTGATAAGAAGAAGTCACACGACACAGACCACAGGTAGACCAATGATAAGTGGGAGGCGTCTGTATGACTCATCACAGTTCAGTGTTTACCAGATTCTGTGGGTTGAGGATGTGCAGGGATGGCCTACTAAGGTGTTCACCTCTGCGCCACAAGGGTGACTCTGGAAAGCCAGCAGAGATGAGATGGAAGACTCTGGCTTCCTCGACAGAGGATGGAGAAAAGGAGCCCTCGAAACTGAGGATCATGGGAAGAAATCTGAGAAGAGATAGAAAGGGACCCACTGAAGCTGTGTCTGACCCAACATGAGTCCTGGGGTTGTCCTTGAATGGCATAGTCATGTAATTCACAGTAAAGGGCTTGAGACCTGAGCCACAGCCATGAACCAAGATTAGGGTGAATGTTCAGGTGACTAAGGACTTAGTAGTGGTACTGATGTTGGCACTACCACCAACAGATGGTATAGCCAAAGACGTAGCTCTCACTGGACTGCCTGCCCACCTCAAGAAAAACACCAGCATTCTCAAGGGGTTAACATAACCCAAAATACCATAACAAAGTTTAAAATGCTCAGGAAACAATCCAAAGTTACCATTGAAAGATCCAGGAATACGACTCACTCCTAAGGAAAAGACAATCATTAGATCCGTCCATGGGATTTGTTACAGTCACAATGACAGCCCATTAAGAAAAACAAAACCAAAACCAAAAAACTCTTTCTTCCCTGGGTGAAGACCTAACATTCACCTGGGTCTGCTCAATCATCTAAGCAAGGTGGGCTCACCTTAAACTATGCTAAAGAGATAGGAGGAATAATTTTCCCTTTAAGGGGATACTGTACTTCCTGCTTCCAGAATTCCCCGATGTAGTCCCTCTGAGTCACCATGAGGTCCAGCTGAATCATCTCACTTTTCTGAAGCCTGAATCCGAAAGGCACCCCCCCCCACCCCCGCCTTTTCTGTCTCTTTCTGATGCTGGCCAGAACCTACGTATGTTTTCTGACACTTTGGGTCCCTTTGCTCTTTCTCTAAAGCCCCCACCCCACCCCCACGTTCTGTGGCCATGTGTCTGTTGTGTGTCTGACTCCCACAGCAGCTTAAATGGCTTTTTTTCCTCCATTCTTCTTCAGGCAGCTACTGAGATTTATATCACACCTGCCCTGGGAGTTTTTCCTTTTAAACTTTAATAAAATCATCCTTGAGCTTCTGTTTGAATCCATTCTTCAATTCTTTTGTTAGTGAGACTAAGAATCCGAAGAGAGGGTCTCGATGTCTCCTGTATCATCCGGTGACCACAGAGGGACCTAAAAGTTCCAGGAACAGGATGGTCCAAAGGAAGGAAGACCAAGGCTTTAGGAGGCACGAGGACTCGCATGGTGTATCTCTGGGAAGGTGGGGCAGGAGGATATACATTCGAGCATGGCCTGGGCTATACATGCAATAAGATCTTATGTCAAGACAAGAACAAAACAAAGCAAGCATGTGATCATGTACCTTGAGGTGCCAAACTCTGTGAAATGAACGGGAAAATAAGGGCTACATAAAAAAGAAAGACTGTATTACAAGACCAACTAAAACCTTAGAGGTAAATTAAACACCAGCAAAAAGCATTGGCACTTACAGAATAATCTGCTGCTAACAGAACATTCTGCCTGTTTTGCGCAACATCTACCAATGTTGACTATTATCCTGGGTATAAAACAGTCTCCAACAAACTAAATTTATATCGTATGAGCATATTCTCCTAAACCAATAGGATTGAGTTGTAAATGGATACAGTACAATCACATCTGGGAAGATGTCAGAGCATCTAGAAGCAAAAACACTTCTAAACAACCTGAAGGTCAAAAAGGGAGTCTTAACGAAAATAAGAAAATATTTGAAGGAGAAAGTCTCAAAACAATAATAACAACAACAACAAAAACCAAACCCAACGCTCGAGATGCTACTAAAGCAATACTTCAGAGGAATTTTGTAGCATTAGTTATTTATACATGAAATAATGAAGTTCGTGCTGCGATGTGATGGCACATGCCCTTATTTCCAGCACTGGGGAGGCAGAGGCAGGTGGACCTCTGAGTTCAAGGCCAGCCTGATCTACAGAGTGAGTTACAGGACAAACAGGGCTACACAGAGAAACCCTGTCTCAAAAAAACCACCACCACCACCATATATAATAAAGTTCTTAAACCACCAATCTAAATTTTTACCATAAGAAGTCTAGACTGATAAATGGGGTGGGGAGGTTTACACTGTAATCCTGGGTTAAGGCAGGAGGATTGCTGCAGGTGTGAGGTCAGCCTGGGCTATGGAGTGAGACCCTCTTTCAGAAAAACAAAACAAGAAAAGCAGTCCATCGGTCCAGGGAAAGAAGAACAAATTAAACTCAAAGGAAACAGACTTAAGAAATGAAAAAAAAATTATATAAATTAAATTGGAGACACAACAGGGAAACCGGAAGTTGTTATGTGTATGAGTGTTTGCCTCAATGTGTGCCTGCCTGTGCACCACTTCCTCACGATGCGTACAGCGCCGAAGGAGTCCAGAGGCCATGCCAGATCCCCTAGGACTGAGTTACAGGTAGTTGTGAGCTGCTATGTGGGTGCTGGGAACTGAATCTCAGAACTCTGGACCAGCTGCCAGTGCTCTTAACCACGGAGCCATTTCTCTAGTCTTGGAAGTTGATTTTTTTCTTTAAAAATTTCTATTTACTTTCATTGGTGTTTTGCTTGCATGTATGTCTGTGCGAAGGTGTCGGATCCCCTGGAACTGGAGCTACAGATATTTGTGAGCTGCCATGTGGGTGAGAGAGAGGAAGAAGAAGAGGAGGAGGAGGAAGTAGAGGAAGAGAAAAGGGGGGGAAGAGAGAGAGAGAGAGAGAGAGAGAGAGAGAGAGAGAGAGAGAGAGAGAGAGAGAGATTGATTATGGGTCTGGCGTCAGGCCTTTGTTTGCTCTCTCCTAGCCCCAGCCTAAGCTTCTCTTCTGGAATAATGGAATAAGGCAGCTGCTTCCTCACTACTCTTACTGTCCCAACATTGTTTCCTGAAAGGCAGAAAGACAGATTTGCACCCTTAAAACATTCCGCCTCCATTCTGTTCTGCTGGGAAGCCCGCTGCTGCTCATTTCCTGGAGTAAAAGCCACAGCGTCATCTGTCCATTAACGCTCCTGGCTCCAGCCACTCCAGCTTCCTCCCAATTCCTCAGCACACACAGCACACATCTGTCCCAGACTCTTTGTGCTTGTCCTTCCCTCTTCCTTGACACTGCACACCACTTCCTGGCAGCCCACAAGAGGCCTTCTCTGACCTACTAATCTGTGTCCCCATCTTAACTCCTCCACACTTTCAGAGCAGGATTCCTCAGAATAAGCTGCTGGAGAAACCTGGTCCTGGACTCTGCCTCAGACAGCAAGTATCTCTCAAAGGAGGTAAATAGATGCTGGCCAGCTGGCTGTGTTCCCTGACCTAGTGTCGTGTGAACCGTGTGGGGTGTCAAAGATGGATGATGGAACTGCTCTCAGGCTCCGGTAAAGAAAGCGTCGTAGGAGTAATAGTGTCATGTGTTCTACAAAGAGGCCTCACCTGCCGATGAATCTGCTGTATCTTTGTTGTTCCGTGGAGTGGAGGGAATCCTGCATGTTGTGAATTGAGAGCTATTCTAGTCCCTGGCAATTGCAAGTGTCTAATATGAACTAACTCATCCACCGTTGCCACGCGAGGAAACGAAGTGCCCGGGGTCCTGTAGCTGTTCATCTATAGAGTGGAGATTTGAACCCAGCTCCAGACTGCTGCTCTATGGTGTCCCCTAAACTGCTGGAGTATCTGCCAAGTCACTAACTGTGTCTGGTTTTCCTTCCAAACCGGCCCTGGCACTGACGAAGTGTCCTCCAAAGGACACAGGTGTCCGGCTTAAGAAGGTAGAGGGTCCTTTCAACTTGGCCAATCCAATCAAAGCCCTGTTCGACTTTGCGTTCTGTGTCTGTGATAAAACACTGACTGATAGCAACTTAGTGCACAAAGGCTTTGAGAATCTTTCTCTCTTTCCTGTGAACACAAACAGCTAGAAAATCACACAAGAAGCCGGGCGGTGGTGGCGCACGCCTTTAATCCCAGCACTCGGGAGGCAGAGCCAGGCGGATCTCTGTGAGTTCGAGGCCAGCCTGGGCTACCAAGTGAGTTCCAGGAAAGGCGCAAAGCTACACAGAGAAACCTTGTCTCGAAAAAAAAACCAAAAAAAAAAAAAAAAAAAAAAAAAAGAAAAGAAAATCACACAAGGTTGTAGAACAGACAGACCTCCAACCCTGGTGTATGTTCTGATGTGATGGCAGTGTCCGCCATGTCAGGCTAGCCCTGGGGCCTCACTGTTTGAATGTGATCATGGGAGCATCTCTGTCACATTATCAGACTTGATCAACCAGAGTCCCTGCCTCCCAGTACAACATATTGAGACTATGACATGAGGCTCAGAGAACAACCCCACTGTCCTTGGCACCCTGCAACAGGGTGGCAGATGAAGGCCTTGAGGATGAACAGTCTTCAAGAAAATTATCAGTCTGAAGATAAGGCCTATGAGCCCAGCACTTGGATATTACAGGAACTACATGTACAGCCCCTGAGCTGCTGTGGAGAACGCTTTTTCCTCCAGGAAAAAGCTCCCTTCTCTTTGCTCATCTCCCAGAGACACTGACCCTTATGCCCAGCAGAAGCACCAACAGTCAGATGGATACATTGGACAAGTGCTCTCTCAAAGTCACCGGATTGACATGACTATACGACCCTGTCCCTGTTGCTTTCTGAGAAGCAAGGTCCCAGTGTGGCCCCCACCTGGATTGTCTGCATGTCTCCATCCTTCATGTTCTGCCTTGCTAGGCCAGGCCAGCAACAAGGACAGATCTCCCTGTTCTCAAGGTGAGGGTTACCTCCTCCTGGGAGACCATCTCAGTCTCCCTTGCTCCCCATAGCCTTAGAACCTTCCCGTGATGCTCAGTTACAGTCTATAGTCTGAACACCAGATTTCATAAACCAAGTTCTACCCCACCCCACTCTAGTCCTCTCTGACCAGGTTTTCCTAGATAGCCCAGTCTTAGTCTCCTGAGAGCTGAGATTACAGATATGCACCACTATGTCCAGCAATATATAGCATGTTGCTGGGCTTTTAAAAGCTTTGACCAGGGGTTGGAGAGATGGCTCAGTGGTTAAGAATGCCTCCTACATCAGGCGGCTCACAGCCCTGTAACTCCAGCTCCAGGGTACAACCACACACAACCTCACATACACATTAGTAAAATAGTTATTATTAATAATAATAATAATAATAATAATAATAATAATAAAACTTCAATCATCAGGCTGGGCATGGTGGCACAAGCCTTTAATCCCAGCACTCAGGAAGCAGAGGCAGGTGGATCTCAGTGAGTTTAAGGACAGCCTGGTCTACAGAGCAAGTTCCAGGACAACCAGAGTAACATAGCAAAACCCTGTCTCAAAAAACAAAACAAAAGAACCTTTAATCACCAGGATGGCAAGACTGCTCAGTTGGGTAAAAGTGCCCACTGCGCAAACCAGACAACTTGTGTGTGACTCCTGGGCCTCACAGTGGAAGGAGAGAGCCGACTCCTCAAAGTTATTTTCTGAACTCCACGTGCATATACCTTCACTTGAGTGTGTGCGAGCATACACACAGTAATTAAAAAACAACAAACTTTGATCATGAAACATTGCAAGTATATAAAAGAGATTAATACCCAATGTTCACTATTGCTTCACCTACACATACCTGTGACCTTTTCCCCAGACTGTGTTTCTGTAAACTATTGGAACCAGTTTTCCTCTTTGTGGAGTCAACGTGCTTCTCTTTTCCTAGTCATCCCTGACCAGCCCGGGTGCTCCCCACATCACCTTGCAATCGATCTGCTGTAGATTTCAGGTGGTGGCTGTAGGCACCACCTCTCCCTGTGTGGAGTGTAGCCTCTCCTGCCCTGGGGAGAGAGAATGCACTCTATCCAGCAATGATGCCGCATCTAAAGTTGGGTCTGACTACAAAAGGAATACTTCCATTTTCACTGGAAAAGAGGCATTCAAGGATAACGGAGTGATTGGGAATTGGGGAGGATGGACACAGTCCATGGACTCACCTTCCTTCCCCATGTGTGCATATTCAGTACCTGTCCAGTACCTGGACACGTGGACACAGGACTTATATAAGCTATAGTCTGGGATACAAGCCTCAAGGTCAGCAACAGAGAACTACAAGACAGTTATAGAGCAGGTCAGAGCAGGGAGCAGGAGCAGGACAGTTATAGGTCAGAGCAGGAAGCTGGCCTGAGTGGCATCAGGGCCACATATGGCTCAGGATTGGGCAGGGACATGTAACAGTCTTGGGGCACACTTGGACACCATGAAGTCCCCAGCTCTTCCTCCTGTCACTGGTATAGAGGCAGGTCTCAAGCCTTTGGGAGAAGCTGGGTACCAGGCTTCACCTGCTGTTTTGCTTCTTCCACTGCTTGCCCAGCCCCACCCCGTCCTGCTACACCCCAAACACGTGCCCTCCAAACAGTGACTGTTCTCAGTTGCTCAGAAGCTTTACCGCCTAACTATCAGCTCATTTTTGAATCATTCTGATTTACAAGTGCCTGAGATGGAATCCTTTAAGTGTGCAGAGTAGTCAGTCCTCACAGCAGGTGCTAAGGCAGGGAGATGTCCTGTATGGAAAGAGGCCAACAGGTCAATACTTCCAAATATGGCCATCAGGATGGAGACATGGGATGGCTAGCCCTGACTGGGGACTCAGTAGAGCAGAAGCTATCCATTCAGATCTGCTTCAGGTACCCAGACATCCTGGTGGGCACCACAAACCCCACAACCCCAGGAAACAAAACACATCTTCAGATGGTGGATAGTGGTGCAGGAGGGATGAGGGAGGAATGGTATCATCAAGTACCCAGAAGAGCTTGTGTTCCCAGCCAGAGAGGCCTGGTCAACTGTTACTATCAGATGGACAAAGAACATGCTGTAATCAGTCACTCCAAGAATGAGGCTGAGTCTTCTAAGGAAAAATGGAAGCCCCCGTTCTCCAGGGGCTCGTACGAAGGCAGCCAGCAGGCACTTAATAAACTCTCAGCCAACACCATGACAGCTACAGAGAGGAGCCTGGCCTAGGGCAGGTGCTCAACAAGCATTACTGATGGACAATGACCAGGATGCTGTCAAACGGGCCCTGAAGCTGCCAAGCAATGACAAGTCCCCTACATCAGAGCTTTGGGAGGGAGGAGACACCCTGTCATATGGGGATCCAGTTCTGTGGCTCCAACGGGTTCTGCAGGAACCTCAGAAGATAAGGGTGAGTTGTGCTTGCCTCTTGCTGAGGCCCTACAGGTGGAGAGGCTGCTGTCCCCAGGTCCCCCTTCCCACAAAATTGTTTAAAGACAGGAGCTTGAAGGAAGAAACAAGCCTCAAAGGAAGTGAGAAGCCATGGCGATTACCCACTGTTCACCACACAAAGCACCTATTGAATACGAACACCCACCAAGTGTGCTTGTCTCAAGGCGCAGGATCTTGATAGAGAAGCTGGGCACTGACTTACCCCTGCTAAAAGCAGCATCTCAGGAGGGACCCCATACAGGGACACTTGTAGCACAAGTGTATTTCTGGCCCCATGGCCCACCTCAGAGAAGACCTGTTGAGTTAAATACTGCCTGGAGTTGGAATGCCGATTACAACCCACCCAGCATTGCTAGTTTCTGGGTGGCACCTGAACATACCATGTGGCTTCTAAAGTGACCATGGGATCCTGCTGGGAGGCTGTGGGAGGCTCTGCATGGCTTGGTGAGGAAAGTGACAGACATATGGGCCCTGGAGGCCCCTCTAACGTGGCAGGACCCCCGTCCAGACTGTCTCATTCTCTGCCTTCTTTGCCCACCCTGAGGTGAAGGAGAACCCTCCCTGTACCTCCATGGTTGTCCAGGGTCTGGGGCCAAGAAATTATTCAAATCATAATTATTTCCTTTTTTTTCTTTTTTCTTGTTTTCCAGACAGGGTCTCACTATGTAGCCTAGGCTCACCTCAAACTGGTAAGCCTCATGCTTTAGCATCTGGATGTCGGCACTACAATGCTTAAAGTGTTATTTCTGCTCCAGCTTCCCCTGCGGATACCCTCCTCAATCTTACTTGCCTCACCACACCCAGACACCCCAGACTGCTCTGCAGACACATTATCGGTAGCAGCAACAAGGGCACTGCCTGAAGTGCTTCGGCACCCTGGGGACCTGGGAACCCCTCTCCTAGCTCTCTCGTCAATGTTATGACCATTTCGTTTCTCAGATGGGTAAACTACAACTCGGCTAAGGACATGTCCAAGGTTAAAGCTCCAACTCCTGGGTTTGGGTCCAGGAGAGGCAACCAGAAGGCATTGGGGTGGGGAGTATCCTGGGGGTCAGACATTGTAACCTCTTGAAAGGCTGATGACAGCCTCCTCCCCTGAGAGTGCCCTCATATTGCAGTAGACAGAGGGAAGTCACTGCTGGGGCTCAAGCCCCCTTCAACAGGAGGGGAAGAAGTTGGGTGGGGCAGGCAACTGCCAGTGAAGTTAAGGAAGAAGGGATGAGCTGCTGGAGGTGTTCTGCCCCTTCCCTGCCTCCTAGGAGCAGCCTTACTGAGCTCTGTCAGTACTCAGGATGATGTCACCTGGGCTTACTTTGAGACAAGGGAGAAGAAAGTGCTGCTGAGGTACAGTTCTTTCCACAAGGCAACACTGCTGTGTCTCCCCGGGTGGTGCCTTGACTCACTGGGGCCTCTAAGGTGACACTGCTAAAAAGTCTCTGTGTGGCTCCAATGGAAAGAAACAGTCAGATATCTGGGAACAGTGGCTGCCCTGGTATGCTCTCTAATGTGGCATAGCACACAATCCCCACTTAAGACACTCTTACCTGGATGACGACCTTGACTGTGGCCGTGTCCACAATGGGTGTGCACACTAAGCCACCAGGGTGCTGGCCATCGGCACTGCGGTTCTGTAGGCCCATGGTGAAGAGCATGGGCACAGCTAGCAACCCCGAGGCTAGCCATATGGCACTGATGAATTTCTTGGTGCGGCTGCGGGACATGAGGGTCTTGGCCTTGAAGGGATGGCAGATGGCCAAGTACCGCTCCACACTCAGGCTGGCCACATTGAGGGCTGTGGCATAGGTGCAGGCATCACGCAGGAAATAGTAGCCACGGCAGCCGGCATCCCCAAAGGCCCAGGGATGGTGCACCCAGATAAAGTTGTACAGCTCCACGGGCATGGCCAGCAGCAGGATGAGCAAGTCGGACAGTGCCAGGCTGCCCAGGTGGTAATGCACAGTGCTCTGCAAGCTCTGCAGAGACTTCTTCCTTGCCAGAGTGAAGGCTGTCACTGAGTTGCCCACAGTGCCCACCACAAAGAGCGCCAGGTATACGGTGGTCACCAGCACCTTGGAATAGATATCAGTGTTCACGTCCAGGTCGCTGTTGGGCGCTGCCAGGACGGATTCCGAGCTGTTGCCAGAGGCATTGCCCAAGCCGAGCGCCAAGAGCATCGCCTCCAGTCCTGATTGCGGCCAAGGGAAGGGCTGGGCGCCGGGTTCACCAGGGGCGCCCTGCGGCGTGGAGCTGTTGAGGCGCATGGTGGGCGCCGGGTGCGTGGCTTTGTCCTGCACCTCTGCGGGTGAAAGTTCCTCTGGGGCAGGTGAGGAGGTGTCCAGAGGAGAGAGTGCAGAAGCTAAGGGGGGCGTGCCGTCCAGCAGCGAAGCGCGAGATCCTGACTATCCTGGGAGCTCTGGGGCTCGCGACGTGCTGTCTCCGGGATCCACTCTCCTTTCTCCTCCAGAGTCTGGGATCTGCGTTCTGGCTCCGCTCTTCCTCGGTCCCAGACTGGAGCTGCTTCGACCTGCAGATTCTATGTGGTTGGTTCTCTGAATGCCTGGGTGGCAGCAATGTCCTCAGGACGGAGACCCTGCTGGCTTGTGCTTAGTCAGACGATCCTGTGGCGCAGAGCGGAGCGCACGCACGGCTGCTCAGCGTGCTCACCCTCGTTCTCCCTCTTCTGCTTCGAGCTCTCCCCGCACCCCGACTTCGCACACCTCCTGCTGCGCCGGAGCCTGCGGGGCTCCTCGCGCCTTCACTGAGCTGGCGGCTGCGCGGCGCGCCCTGAGTGGAGGAGGGAGTTGGAGAGGCAGAGAGGCGGCCCCAGCCACCGTC